>NC_138296.1:59217500-59460000 GCF_965601325.2 Salmo salar | reverse complement strand
CTTCACCCTCGCACAGGTGAGACGGCGCTACACAAACCATATCCATACAATGTCCAATGATATCCGTTATTTATTTCACCATGACTGGATGAAGGACAAATGACCAAGCTATTGTCTATGGTCTTTCACACAATCATTTCAGAATGCACCTAACTGATATGTTGTTCCCTGTGTTTTCCCAGTTGCCTGGCTTCCTGGAGCTGATAGTGGAGTACTTCCGCCGGTGCCTGATCTCCATCTTTGGGATCCTGGATGAGTATGAGGTGGGCACAGAGGGACAGAGGACTCTGCTAGGACCAATCGCAGACCAGGAGGAAGAGCCTGCCGTTCCAGAGCTCGGTAGCCAATTACGCGAAGAGCGGAGGGGTAGCAGGCCAGAAGAGGCGGGGATAGAGAAGCCCACAACCAACGGCAGCACAGAGGAGGCGGTCCCAGAGGGAAAGACGGAGGAGGTGACTGTGAAAGAGGAGAATGTAGAAGGGGAAGAATATGAGGTGGGGGCAACCACGGAGCAGTCTGAGCCTCCCCAGCCCGAGGGGCCCCCAGAGCCGAGGCCCAAACAGGCCAGTAAGTACGACAAGCTGCCTGTGAAGGTGGAGGAGAAGAGTGCGGAGGAGGACCAGGTGGAGGAGCGCCAGGGACTCAGCCTGCCCAGGGGCTTCAGCTCCGGCCTGCTGCACTGGAAGGCTGGAGGGGGGGACTCCACGGCCCACATCCAGACACACTTCGAGAAACGCAGCGAAGAGACGCACAGCAAGCATACAGAGGAGAGGGTTGGAGAGCAGGAGGAGGAGAGGAAGGTGGAAGAAGGGGCCGTTGTAGAGAAGACCATGACTGAGACAGCCACCGTGGACGATATGCTGAGTGCCCGGCCAGGCTCTCGGTCTCTGTCAGAGAGGAACGATCTTACTGGGATGTTCTCCTTTGTAGGAGGGGCGCAGACCCAAAGCCCTATCTTGACCCTGCTGGAGGACGAGCCTCGCTGCTGGGACGAGGCGCCCCTCTCCACGGCCGAACCCTGGCAGGACGCCCTGGCCCGCCGCTGTGTCTGTGTCTCCAACATCGTCCGCGGCCTCTCCTTCATCCCGGGGAACGACAACGACATGTCCCGCCACCCGGGCCTGGTGCTGATCCTGGGGCGGCTGGTCCTTCTGCATCACCTGCACCCCCAGAGGAAGAGAACGCCCCCCAGCTACCAGAGAGAGGAGGAGCAGGGCCGGGCCTGCAGCAAAGATGAGTGGTGGTGGGACTGTTTGTCAGCCCTCAGGGAGAACACTCTGGTCACCCTGGCTAACATCTCAGGTCAACTAGACCTGTCCCTCTACCCAGAGAGCATCTGTCTGCCCATTCTGGACGGGCTCCTCCACTGGATGGTGTGTCCCTCTGCCGAGGCCCAGGACCCCTTCACCACAGCGGGCTGCTCCTCCTCCCTCACCCCCCAGAGATTAGTGCTGGAGTGCCTGTGCAAGCTGAGCATCCAGGACAACAACGTGGACCTCCTGCTGGCCACGCCGCCGTTCAGTCGTCAGGAGAAGCTCTACGCCACCCTGGTGCGCCACGTGGGGGAGCGGAAGTCCCAGGTGTGCCGGGAGATGGCGGTGGCTGTGCTCTCTAACCTGGCGCAGGGGGACCCCACGGCGGCGCGTGCCATCGCTCTGCAGAAGGGCAGCGTGGGAACACTCATCGGCTTCCTGGAGGACTGCGTGGCCATGGCCCAGCACCAGCAGGCACCCCACAGCCTGCTACACCCAGCACCAATCCCCCACCCCGAACCCCCCAGCGTTAACATGATGTGCAGGGCCGCCAAGGCTCTGCTGGCCATGGCCAAGGTGAAGGAGAACCGGCCAGAGTTTGTTCTCTACGAGAGCAGGCTACTGGATAGCTCTCTGTCCTCTGTGCTGAGCTCGGCCGTGGCGGCCATCATGTGTGAAGTACTGTTTAAAATTGGACGCTCCTCGTGACAGCCACAGGCAAAGACACAGAGGGGGGAGGGGGTGCTTGGTCTGACAACCAAGCTACAGTGAACATGAACATGGGTGTGCGTGGTATATTTTTATTTAAATAAAACACAAAAAATGTTTTTACATACAAATAAATATATAGAATATATATAGCTCCTATGCCCCATTCACAACCTTCATTTGGGATTTTTAAATCATTTTAATACAAATATTTAATACTTTGTATTTTACATTTTTATCTATTATTTTTATTTGTCGGTTTGTTTTTGTTTTAACCAAAGTTGGCACCCGATGATAGAGAACGTACTTTAGTTTTGGGGTCTCTTGCTCTTAAAAAAAATGTTTGGTAATTATGCGTGGCTGTTTGTCTGTGTGGGATCTTTCTGATGGTTGTTTTCTGCGGGAAGAAGCAGACTTATTTAAATTGTGAATCATGTTGTAGATAGACCTCTTATGTATTAATGTAAAGAGAAAAAAAAAACACTGACTTAACGCTGAATATACAAATCATCATGTATCCTGTTCTGGGGGAAGAAAAGTATATGGTGCAAAAGGATTAAGGGCCTGACTCAATCAGATCCACTTCAGCCGACATCCGCATGGCTGATGTTTTTTGACGGTGGAACTGCGTTAGAGCTGTCAAATCAGCAGCATACAACCCTGCATCCCACTGCTGGCTTGCCTCTGAAGCTAAGCAGCGTTGGTCCTGGATGGGAGACAAGATGCTGCTGGAGGGCCAGTAGGAGGCACCCTTTCCTCTGGTCTAAACAACAATTTCCCAATGCCGTGATTGGAAAGGGGGATACCTAGTCAGTTGTACAACTGAATGCATTCAACTGAAATGTGTCTTCCGCATTTAACCCAACCTCTCTGAATCGGTGAGGGGGGCTGCCATAATCGACATTGCCCTGTGTGACATTAAACGGGTGTCCTAACTCTCTGTGGTCACTAAAGATCCCCTGGCACTTACTGTAAGAGTAGGGGTGTTAACCCCTGTGTCCTGGCTAAATTCCCAATCTGGCCTTCATACCATCATGGCCACCTAATCATCCCCAGCTTCCAATTGGCTCATTCATCCCCCTTTCTCTCCCCTGTAACTATTCCCCAGGTCGTTGCTGTAAATGAGAATTTGTTCTCAGTCTACTTACCTGGTAAAATAAGGGTTAATAAAAATCTACAAGTGGCTCCTGGCATCATACCTAAAGCAAACATTGCCATTGGCTGCACGGAGTCGCATTAAGAAAAATCCCACGCAGCCTTGTTTACAAGTTTGAACACTGGAATGTGAGATGTAATCTACACCTTGATTATGGGTGATAGAATTCCTCATTATTTAGTTTGAATGATTTTCAATTCGATGGGTGTGGCTTCGTGAAAATAACAAGAGCAGCTGCTCACCAATTTGACAGCACCAACGCAGTTCCACCTCCGACACCGCTAAAACATGAGCTATATGGGTGTCGGCCATCGCTGGTTAACGCTTGATCAGATTGTATTCAGGCATTAGTTGGCTTGTTTGGGGGAGATTATGAAATGTGAAGGACTTTTGACCATAGGCAACTTACCATAAGCATTGCATAATAATATTACAATACCAGTATATGAGTCACCCTGTCCAACTGACTTACTTCCTGGTAACCATAGCAACAGACAGGTAAACTCAAACCCACGTGCAGTACTTCCCTCAGTCTTATTTTTTCCTTTTATATATATATATATATAAGCCCATTTGTATATAGAAGTTGTATATTCAGACAGCCCTGTTTGGTTTCTTCTCCGAGAGATGTGGTATAGAGAAGTGATGGTAGTTGATCATTATAATGGATGTTATGATTACTTTGTATTTGAATAATGGATATTTAGTGACCCTTCAACTGGAGGTCAGTCATTTTATGTATTTAAAATAATTATGTTGACTGACTGACACAGGTCTCTTGACATATAGGGATGATTTCAGTCTGACAGACTAGTTTTGACACACTTATTTAGATTGTACAGTCAGCTACCTAATAGATCACAATGGGCAGAACTGTATTCCGGAATTGAATTGTTAAAAATCATGTCCGACTGACAGTTAACATTCGATGAACATTGTTTATTCAGTAAAATGTTTATACTATATGTTCCACATGTTAAGAATAAATGTACATGAAATCTGGTTGAGCACTGTGAAGGGTGTTTGACTCTTTTGTCCAGAGATTGTAAACTGGAGAATGAATATGGCCAAATGTTTTTATTCACTTCCATTGTCCAAGCCTTGCAGAATCTCCTCTACAAAGTATCACAACCAACCACATAAAACAAAAAATGCATGTATTCATGACTAAGTCGCTTTGGATAAAAGCATCTGCTAAATGGCATGTTCTGTTACATAACTGCAACCTATCAGACTATAGATAAGTACAGTAGTTTATTTAGCACAGCGGGCAAGGAATGATCATATGCACGACAGAAATAACATCCTCATACACAGATAAAGTGTCAGTTCAGCTGTAACCAACACCGTGCTCCACATCACAGCTGTGGCATCAAATGTTTGCATGATGCGCTCTTTCAACTGTGTGTGTGTGTGAAAACATCAAGGGCGGCAGTCACACGCACATGTATTTATACGGCTAGCCAGGACAGTTTAAAATAGTTCAGGTCTGTTCTCGCTTTGATACTCGTCTTTCATGGGAATAGCTGACGGCAAACACTTAAATAGGTGTTACATTGGATGATGGTTCAATCTGTTTTAAGTGAAACCAGGCAGGTGCCTCACATTCAGCTGGCCAGCCTTCACTGTCTTCAGAACTGCAAACACATTTAGCTTTTTTTGTTTCATAGAACAAAAATAGAAGTGTCAATTATATCATGATGGCCTATGAAGAAATCCAAACATCCACAGATTGAAAATGTAATCCATCTGGTGGCCTTAATTTGAGTTCTGTTGAACGTGCTTGGAATAGAATATTAGAAAGCAGTTGCTGCCTAGTAATACTGTGCTAGTCTGTTTGCCCTATCATGTTAAGTCGTCACTCTTTGGCATGACAAAAAATATTTTGCTTGACAACGAGCCATGGAGTTGGCAAGAGCACACAGACTGGCACTAAGCCTATACTAGTACAAGACAGTCCTTGCGCTCCCGTGATCAGAAATCAAGATTATCCAAGGGAGCTTAACCATGATGCCTCAATCCAATAGTTTAGTTCATGATTTCTCTTCCACACAACGAGTACTCTTCATGGACTTCAGATGAGCATCGGTGAATGAGCCCAGTAACCTGCAAGTACAGCCAGTGGATGCCAAGCTCCTCAAGTTCCTTTCCTTCTCAACACAGTGACCGACAGCCCCGTGCCACAGTAATTGTTGTTTAAATCACAGTGGTTTATTAAGGCTGCCCTGAACCAGACAGGGAAAATGTCAGCTAGATCTGTTGTTCTCTTCAGACTTGAAGATGGAGTCCCATTCCTCCGAGTTGGCCGGTCCTTCCTCGTTTTTGGGAATAGCTGGGAAAACAGACTGCATCTTCTGCCTGAACTCTGTTAGCTGTGAAGATGAAGTGGAGGTTTCTTGAGCAGTACATGCATGAACTTTTTTTTATTTGTTGTACATTTACTGTGAGTGTTAGTTAAAAGGTGTTAGTCTTCCATGCTTTTCCGATGGAATGATAAGGGCAAGACAATGAGATGGTTTGAGTTGATTAATACGTACACTATGGACCCCCATGGCTTTCCAGACTGCGACACTGAGCAGGCCCACTCCACACCAGGCGTAGAGAGAGCCCCACCCCAGGGCACGGAGAGCCAGGGACGCCCCAGTCTCCGGTACTGCAGCAGTGGCCATCGTTCCCTTGAGAGAACACATACATACACACTTGAGGTCACAGTGAGGTACACAAGAGTTGCTCTACACATGGTTCCAAACTTAAGGCTACTTTCGTAACCCCGGTTCTCTGATGAGTGAGCTTTATCACCAACTCGAAGGACCTATCAAAAGCGTCTGTTGGAGACAGATGGGTAGAGTGGCACTTCCTTATAAAGGAGCCTCTCTCCCCCTGCCTTCTGGTCAATTCTCAATCATGCTTCTCTTCCTCACGCTCTTGCAACCAGGGGAATGCGGTGCTAACATCTCACTCATTATCAGAGAACCGGAGTTACTTGTTTCAGTGTATCACTATGGGGATATGGCTGCAAAACATGCTCTTCGAAGCCTGGGTAGTCCCAACCCTCAGAGACGCCGAAACAGGGAGTACGCACCAAGAAGGAGCAGAAACCACCCGTCTGGGGGAGAAGAAAAAAAAGTGATTACAAAGTGAGGGGAAGCCCAATACATAGCTCACAAAATCTCAGTTTAATGAGATGTCCCAAAAACAGTACCCAATAGATTAACGCCTATAGGAAAGGGCCCTTTCAGTCCCCTACAAGGGCGGTCACTCGTCATTATAAAACAATGATCCGGCAGGGTACAGTCGAAGAGAAAAGGACCAACCCTCTTTCGAGTGTAGTTGCCCAATGAACGAAGAGCACAACGCCCTTGCCTGCAATGCGGGTACTGGACAACGACCGGGCCGTCCTTCTGGGGAAGGCGACAGGCGAAAGCCACAGCCTATGGTGCGACAATGAGAATGTCGACAGGGGCCAGTGGATGGGGTTAGGTACATTAACCTGGAAACCCTCTGGGCAGACTGCGAGCGCAAACAGTTGCTGGTAGAGTACAGTCTGCTTAGGGTTACGCCACTGGTAGTAAAGCGAAAGACTGAGGAATATTGCTTCTCAGCGGCTAGTACCAGCACAATAGACAGGTCCAAGGACTAGCTAAAGACTTATAGTCTGGGCGTAAGCGATAGTGGATAAACTGTCAGGGCCTTGGTAGGGGGCGAGAAAGCAGCTAGAGGACATTAACAATGACGACACCTTCACTCCATCCCAAGAAGTTCTGCACGGCGCATTGGACCATGGAAAACAGAGTGTAAGAAGGAACAATCTGTTTAGTCATACCACTTCTCCAAGAAAAACTGTAAAAACAGAGCGTGCATAAGGGTGCTGGCACTCTATTTCCAGAGTCGCCTCCCTGTCTTCCTTTTTTTCCCTCTCTCTCACCGGCTATGCCCCGAGGGCTAAAGCATTCCGGTGAGGGTAGAGAATTGCTTTGTTACTTGTAGTTACTCCACATAATTACCTAAATGCCAGAGTGAAAGGAATACAGAATACAAATATTCCAAAACATGTATCCTGTATGGAACAAGGCACTAAAGTAATACTGAAAGCAAATTAAAAAAGCAAAAGGAATAAACCTTTTGGCCTAAATTCAAAGCCTTATGCTTGAGGCAAACACCCCATCCCTGAGTAACTGCCTCCTTATCTTCAAGCACGGTGGTGGCTGCCTCACAGTATGCTTGACATCGGCAAAGACTGGGGAGTTTTTCAGGATAAAAATAAACGGGATGGAGCTAAGAACAGGCAAAATCCAAGAGGAAAACCTGCTTCAGACTGCTTTACACCAGACACAGGACACCTTTCAGCAGGACAATAACCTACACTGGTTGCTTACCAAGAAGACAGTGAATGTTCCTGAGATTTTAAATCTGCTTTAAAATCTATGGGAAGACTTAAATTGCTGTCTAGCCATGATACCCAACACCATGACAGAGCTTGAAGAACAAATAAATTAATAAAAATTTCGAAGCTCTTAGAAGAATCACAGCTCTAATCGCTGCCAAAATGTGTTTCTAAGACGGGGTGAATTCTTAGCTAATCAAGGTATATTGGTATTTTATTTTCATTCATTTAAAAAAAGATCCACATTTTTATTCCACTTCGACAGTATTTTGTGTAGATCAACAACAAAACATTTTAAAATGTATTTCAATCCAAAATGTGAGAAAAAAAATCAAAAGGGGGTGAATACTTATGATACCCACTGAACATGAGTTGATCTACACATGGGCCCAAGGTGAGCAGAAAACAACATTTTAAAGAGGTGAATACTGTTAGCCACCCTGCAAACAGTAATTTATCTAACCGAAAGAGAAACTCTAAACCTAACCTGGAAGAGGAGCTGTATTTCAAGGTTACGTCTCAAATAGCACCATATTCCTTATATAGTGCACTACTTTTAACCAGGCCTCTGGTCAAAAGTAGTGCACCATGTAGGGAAAAGTGTACCATTTGGGATGCAATCCAAGACTGGAGAAGCTGTTTAGAAAACAGACGCAGTCACTAATATTATTACCTCTTAATGTAATTATTGTCCATGTGGCCTGCTCATTAGATTAGCTATTATTGGAGTTTGGCGAGACTCACAGTAGCTCTTCCTAGATGGTTAAAAGGCTGTCTGAAGAGATTTGATTTGGTGTAGGCAAGTCAGTGTCCATCAACATCAACTGCCTATCCCCAGTATTGCATATAATGTTACCAACTGTCTTATTTACATCTGATTCTTTGAGTTGTTTTGCTCTGATGGGTATGAGCAGCCTTGTGAGTGTACTACAAACATGTCTTATGGAGTTACTTCGCAACTGAGTGACCACTCTCCTCAAAACCAGCCATAAGTCATAACAGCATGAAATCTACATATGCGAGTTGCCAGATTCATGTGTGAGATACCAGAGACAGCCCTGGTTCCATGATAAACAAGCCTTGCTATCTGCTCTTTACAGTGCCGCGATTAACATAAGTGACATGTTAACTGTCTAGCAATCTCGTCAGGTCCTGGACAATCTCTACAGTCCATCTCTGCTCTGTTCTGTTCTCTGTGAAAGAAGTACTCCAGCCAGCCACTGACCTCACAACCACATATCTCTCACAAAGCACCAAATCCAATTTGACCACTTTACAAGGCATATTTGGCTGAGATTGATGTTTACAAAGATGGCCCTATGGGCTTAAAAATAGACTTCAAAATCCAACAAAGGCACCACTGTGCTGCTGGGCCAGGTATATCTTCAGAACTAATATCAGCTCAGAACTTGTGACTGTCCCAAATGGCACCCTATTCTCTAAATAGTGCACTACTTTGTCCAGAGCCCTGGGCCTGTATTCACAAAGCATCTCAGAAAAGTACCTAGGAATCCTGTTAAAGTCTGTTTTAAGACTCTCTCTCAGCTCAAAGTAAAGTTTCTCAGCTGGTAATCAGACAGTTTGAGGTACCACAAAGGAAAGATGGCGATGCTTCATCGTGATTGTTGCAAATTTTGGGGAATAACCAATCACGATGAGGCATCGCCAGCTGTGAACTCCATAGACCCCTTTCCAGTCCACAACACACTGACGCGCGCGACTCTTGCTGGCAGTAAGAAAGCCATCTCCATCTGCACCCATTCAACATAGCCTAGATTTACATTTCTTTACTTCAACAAAATAACTTTTTGGAGTTCTCACACACTTACAATGATGTTTAGATTTCTGCTTTAATAGTCACTAAGATTATACTGGTTTGTAATCTTTGCAAAATAACTATTTTGGATGTAGCAATTGTTAGCTAGAATGCTAACGCTCATTGATATAGGCTATATCAAAAGCTAGCCAAAGAGATTTTACTGGTTGAAGTTGAAGTGTAAGTATAATGCAGTTGATTTGCGGTGATGACACAAACATTATATTAAGCAGGACTAGGGCGGTCACAACATTTTGTCAGTCGGTGATTGTCAAGCAGATAACTGTTGGTCTCACGTTAATTGACCGTTAATTAACAAACACATTTAGCATCTCCTGGCTTCCACACACAGCCTACAAGACACCGATGCAGACCTTTGGAACATCTCCATTTTAAAAAGTCTAACAAATCCATGTAACATAACCTACACCTTCACAATAAAGCCATGATTTATTTTAGACAAGTTTAAAGAAGCATGATATGAAGGAAATGTAGTCTATTTCAGAAGAATAGCATACTCTGAGTTGTCCTTATGTTAGGCCCTGATATTGCTATGCCAAATGGCTGTGGGCTACACTAGTTCATTTAGAAGATCAAATTGGCTTAGAATTCCGTGGCAATATTTTATAGTATGAAGAATACAATGGAACAAAGCTGAATAAAATACAAAGGATATTTTCTCCAAACGATTTGAGGGAGTGTGCACATGCGCTACTCTGATGAGCGCTTAACAAATAAATAGGTACTCCTATATGCTTAATTTAGAGTTATTAATGTAACTTTAGTTCTACATGTTTGGATTTTTAATACATTGTAAGGCTGCATGATGAGACTAATGATGATTTGAAAAAAATTAGCTTGAAAAGGCATGAGCTCTGCTTTGTTTATTGTGCAGGCTGTACATACTTCAACAGTCTCTCATTCACAATTTGACAAGCAAGTGATAATGCCTTGAATTTCACAGCGGCATCCCCTTTGTGGCTGTAATGCTCAATTTATAATGGACCATCATCATGCACCCGTCTCGAAACAGGGGCAGTGGGAACAAAAATATATGTAATCTATGCATTTGAATAGCGAATGGAGGACGCTTTTCCTGTGGGTTATTTTCATGCCAGCCAGGTTGGCTATACTCCTGTTGTAAAGATGAACAATGTGCTTAATATTAGGAAATTTGATAAATAAATATAGTAGGCCTAGTCTATAGAAAGCTAATGGGATCCTCCTCTTTTTAGTAGAGGCCATCACTCTGTTTTCTCGCCCAATTGCATAGCCTATAGAAATGTTGCGCAACATGAGCTCACGAAGTGTTTGATTAGATTTGATTACATTTGCATTGATGTCAGAGTGATTAGAGGGACAATAGAGTTCCGGGTACCAGGCAGTTAGCAAGTTTGGTAGACTACTAATGACCATCAGCAGCATCAGAGCTAGGAGAAGCCTAATTACCGTGACTAAACGGTCACGTGGAATGACTGCCTTCATGACTCGTGACCGCTGGTGTGGCGATAATTTGGTCACAGCAACAGCCCAAAGCAGGACATTCATACAAGCCTTAAAATCCAATTATAAACCAAAAGTAGTGTGAAATGCACTCATAAGCAACATGTAAATAGAGGCTTTTTTTTTTTGGTGCCGTTCTGTAAGAACTCCCTCCCCCTTGTTCTGCCACCAAATTGCACGCATCGCCCTAGTGCGTAAATCTTTGCAAACACAGAAAGGGGTCTATACAGCATGCTTCAGACCACGATAGTGAATGTGACCATCCATCAAATGTTGTAATGGTAAAACTTTTTATAACATTTTTGCCTGACAGGATCACTTTGCCTACTCTTAATTATTGCCATGCATAGCCTTTTTTAATGACATTTTTATGGTTGTTAAGTGTAATTTGCACAATATTACCGTTATCAACACACTCATCGTCACTCCCGTTTAACAACTAAATTGCTTTGGCGCGGTAGGCATCAAGTCACTTGCCGATAATGTTGCATACAACGTTGACAGGCCATCATTTTCATCAAACACTATCAAAGTTAACATAAGCACTACAGATGCCTTCAATTGCACAATTTATAGGCATGCCCAATTTAGAGATATTTTTAACAACGTGATGTTGCGTTCCAAATGGATAACTTGAAATAACATGATCTAGGTAATTAAATAATCCAAAGAAAATCATGTATTTATTAGCCTAGTGGTTATAAGTATTTAGGCATGCCATGTAAAATATGTCTTGTGAAATTGTCAAGAGATACTACTATTACATGTAAGTCTAGATTATTTATGGATTGATAAAATATCAAAACATTATTAACAACTCAAAAGCAATTGCATGTGACAGGAACCACTGACTCGCTGCAATTTTCTATTATCAAGACACCTGCTGGTAACTTTTTATTGGATTTATTTCACCTTTATTTAACCAGGTAGGCAAGTTGAGAACAAGTTCTCATTTACAATTGCGACCTGGCCAAGATAAAAGCAAGCAGTTTGACACATACAACACAACAACACAGAGTTACACATGGAGTAAAACAAACATACAGTCAATAACATAGTAGAAAAATAAGTCTATATACAAAGTAAACAAATGAGGTGAGATAAGGAAGGTAAAGGCAAAAAAGGCCATGGTGGCGAAGTAAATACAATATAGCAAGTAAAACACTGGAATGGTAGATTTGCAGTGGTTAGGACAGCTTATTGGGTGTCCTAAATACTGTAACTGTTCGAATCCCCAAGCAGACTAGGTGAAAAATCTGTTGATGTGCCCTTGAGCAAGGCATTTAACCCTGATTGCTCCTGTAAGTCACTCTGGATAAGAGCGTCTGCTAAATTACCAAAATGTAAACATTATCCCACCAATGTAGCAATTTTGTAGGAACAGCAGTTACAGGGTAAGCACACTTGCTACCAATTGTGCTGTGCCATAAAGATACAGTTGTGCTTGCCTTGCATACATGGAGGTCATGGAATGCAATTAATGCTATACATTTCAGACATTGTCATTATGTAGCCCAGCCCTATACAATATCACTTCGTCATGGGTCAAGGCTAACATGAATGTAACTTAACCTGTATGTAATGGAATGCTATAGCTATATCAAATCATAGCTACCTTGCTAAACCAGCCTGGACTCTTTTTCTTGGCCAAGGCTAACGTGGAGCCGAATCCTGCTATCATCCCAGCAGATGCGACAGTCGTCAGGAAAGCTGCACCTGAAAAAGGTTGATGGGACGTTGGTTATGGGTCACAAAAAAAATTGTCAGGTGAGTAATAATCAACTGTACTAGCTACTGTACTAGCTAGCCAATAATTCAATCATTTGCAGTGAGTATGTCAGGGTCAAGCTAATGTAGCTAACAGCAGCAATACAATTTTTTAAAAAGAATTCTGTGCAAACAGTGAAACAATTGTTAAAGAAGCAGTCGCTTGCCTTTCATTAGCTGTAGTTTGTCGTCGTTATCTGTCACAATTGCAGTAGTGACATTCAAACTCGTGTTTTCTTTCTCAGCTGTCATTTTGTAAAAGGCAAGCCTCTGTCCGTCACTTAAATAATTCCGGTGGAAACATGCTAGGAACATTTCATTCGTTTTTAAGGTTCTGTCTTGAAAATCTAAGCCATTTTAGGGCTACCTAATCAATACATTGTTGTATAATGATTCAGTACTGTGCATTTGAACATGGGAATGTATAGTTCCATTTGAGAGTTAAATACAAATACGGGTACAACGATTCCCATGGCACTACGTCAGTGGTGTAAAGTACTTAAGTAGTACTTTAAATTATTTTTACTTAACTTTTACTTCACTACATTCCCAAAGAAAATAAATGTACTATTTACGCTGTACATTAACACCCAAAAGTACTCATTACACTTAGAATGCTTAGCAGAACAGGAAAATTGTAAAATTCACAGACTTATCATGAGAACATCCCTGGTCATCCCTACTGCCTCTGACCGGTCTGACTCACTAAACACAAATGCTTCGTTTGTAAATATATCTGAGTGTTGGAGTGTGCCCCTGGCTCTCCGTAAATAAATTAAAAAACAAGAAACTGGTGCCGTCTCGTTGTCTTAATGTAGGGAATTTGAAATGATTTCTGCTTTTTCTTTTGTACATTTTGTAAAATGTACTTAAGTACATTTTATATTTAAAACCAAATACTTTTAGACTTTTACTCAAGTAATATTTTACTGGGTGACTTTCACGTTTGCTTGAGTCATTTTCTATTAAGGTTTCTTTACTTTTATTCAAGGATGACGATTGGGTACTTATTCCACCACTGCACTACTTGCGTGCGCTCGTATCTGTCCACTAACGTGTGCGCACCTGTGTTTCTGGGAGCTGCATTACATTATAGACAGCGGCATCGTGAGGCTGGGCGGGCTGTCCTTTTAGTGATACAAATGTCCCAGCTTTCAAATCATGAACACAAAAATGCGCTCCACAAGAAATTATGATATTATACCATAATAATTGGGAATATGTGAGATGTATCAAAGCATCCTGCTGGACACGACTAGCCCACTACCTGTAGGCCTATTCATGAAAGTACAGTATCTTCTGGTCGGGGGAGACCGTTCATTCAGGGCAGGTGGAGCAGAGCCTGTTTTGCATGTTATTTTGGCATTAATATGTGCCACATAACAGTTTGCAAACAATGTAAAATAATATATATCATTGAGTTAATAAAGCTGCATACAAACATGGTCTCTTTTTTGTTTTCTTGAGTAAGGCAGCTCCAAAATGCAGGTGTTTCAGCCTAGCTCAGTGTTTTCTGTGGTGTTGGGGGAGGTCAGAAAAAAATACAAAGCGTTGCGCCGTGATTAGCTCAGTGTTCTGTCACTCATGGGGACTTTACATCACTGCCAAGTGTAAGAGGAGACATTGAAAATTCTAGCCCTTCGGCTGCTGCCATAGAAGTGCCAATCCATGAAGGCTCAAGGTCATTGGTCACAGATAAAATTATGTCAAATCACGTTATATGTACAGTAGCTTTGATTGTGAAAGTATGATGTTGACATGATCAGTCCAATCTTAGCTAGCAGTCATCATCATGAATCAAGTCAACAATCTACTGGCAAATCATTTGTAATCCTTGTCATATGAAGAGAAATAATAGATAAAACGTGTCAGTGCTCATCGGCCATAAACATTACACAACAAGTTGGAAATCGCAAATTCAACGAGTGGTTTCAAAGGAATCGGTGACAGTGGCTCTGTGGTCCCAAATCTGGGATTAAGGGGCTCTTTTCCAAGTTTAAAATGATAAACATTCAACATTGGCCATGCTGTCATTGGCCCATTTGTGCCGCGCACAAAACAACTGTTAACTCGGAAGGCCGAGATCCTACGGTCCTGACTTGGTGAACAGGGAGAACAGTATAGAAATGGCCCATGTTCTGAATTTGGTCACTGTACATTTCAAAAGTGCTAAACAAATAGTTTATATTGACTAACATTACATCCGTCCAAGCTCGCTCATTGTCTTAATCGAAATTACGGATTGCCTCTTATCCGCTTGTCGTCCCCTTATGCCATAGTTTGCACATCTCAATTGTCATTACAAACCACATTTGTTTAAGCAAGTCAGCCATGTTTTTTTAAAAGGCAGTAAATGAGGCTGAATGAACTCTTTCACTGCCAGACAAGGCTGCGCTAATAGCCAGGTGTAGCAGTGGTAAGATGTTGGGACTGCTGTTGGGACAGCTTTATGTAGGCCCTAACAGTTTGTGGGCACCATTTGTCGCCATTATAGTGCAATTAATGCATAGTGTTGTGTTGTGTAGTGGCTTTGCTGGCATGCATCCCACTGGTTTTGGAAACATAAGGAATGTATATTTAAAAGTAATTTTCAAAAAGCAAAAGGTTAAATTAAAGATGCAGTCCAGGATCTTAAGCAATTACAAATTCGAAACATATTGTATGAATTGGAATTCGTAACATATATTAATTGCCCCCCCCCCCCCCAATATAAATACATATAAACTCAGCAAAAAAAAGAAACGTCAACTGCGTTTATTTTCAGCAAACTTAACATGTGTAAATATTTGTATGAACATAACAAGATTCTACAACTGAGACATAAACTGAACAAGTTCCACAGACATGTGACCAACATAAATTGAATAATGTGTCCCTGAACAAAGGGGGGGTCAAAATCAAAAGTAACAGTCAGTATCTGGTGTGGCCACCAGCTGCATTAAGTACTGCAGTGCATCTCCTCCTCCTCATGGACTGCACCAGATTTGCCAGTTCTTTCTGTGAGATGTTACCCCACTCTTCCATCAAGGCACCTGCAAGTTCCCAGACATTTCTGGGGGGAATGGCCTTAGCCCTCACCCTCCGATCAAACAGGTCCCATGTTCTCAATGGGATTGAGATCCGGGCTCTTCGCTGGCCATGGCAGAACACTGACATTCCTGTCTTGCAAGAAATCACGCACAGAATGAGCAGTATGTCTGGTGGCATTGTCATGCTGGAGGGTTATGTCAGGATGAACCTGCAAGAAGGTTACCACATGAGGGAGGAGGATGTCTTCCCTGTAACGCACAGCTTTGAGATTGTCTGCAATGACAACAAGCTCAGTCCGATGATGCTGTGACACACCGCCCCAGACCATGATGGACCCTCGGTGTAACGCTCATTCCTTCGACGATAAACGCGAATCCGACCATCACCCCTGGTGAGACAAAACCGCAACCGAGCACTTTTTGACAGTGCTGTTTGGTCCAGCGACGGTGGGTTTGTGCCCAAAGGCGACGTTGTTGCCAGTGATATCTGGTGAGGACCTGCATTACAACAGGCCTACAAGCCCTCAGTCCAGCCTCTCTCAGCCTATTGCGGACAGTCTGAGCACAGATGGAGGGATTGTGCGTTCCTGGTGTAACTCGGGCAGTTGTTGTTGCCATCCTGTACCTGTCCCGCAGGTGTGATGTTCGGATGTACCGATCCTGTGCAGGTGTTGTTACAAGTGGTCTAACACTGCGAGGACGATCATTTGTCCGTCCTGTCTCCCTGTAGCGCTGTTTTAGGCATCTCACAGTACGGGCATTGCAATTTATTGCAGTCCTCATGCCTCCTTGCAGCATGCCTAAGGCACGTTGACAAAGATGAGCAGGGACCCTGGGCATCTTTCTTTTGGTGTTTTTCAGAGTCAGTAGAAAGGCCTCTTTAGTGTCCTACGTTTTCATAACTGTGACCTTAATTGCTTACCGTCTGTAAGATGTTAGTGTCTTAACGACCGTTCCACAGGTGCATGTTCATGAATTGTTTATGGTTCACTGAACATGCATGGAAAACAGTGTTTAAGAGGACCCCTTCGAGATAGGATCCCGTTAACGGGATTGATTTTGACAACAGCCAGTGGAAAATCAGAGCGCCAAATTCAAAACAGCTGTCACGTCTGATTTGGACTGGCGTAGAGGCGGAATCAAATGCAGGAGACAGAGGTGCTGGAGGTGAGTGTCTTTTAATAAAACTGACACACACAAACGCCGAAAAGCACAGGGCGCTATACAAAGTTCGCCTGGGAGAAACACTTTCCCATAAAACACCAAAATATATATTCCAAGGCACAAAAGGCAAGGAGCGCAGCCCGGTAAATCCTTCGACAAAACTGTCGGTAAACACAACGTGGACAATAAACAATCCCGCACAAAATCCCAACTGAAAACACACATTAAATAAGCCCCCACTAATGACATACACAAAACAGGTGCAGAACAGACAGACAAAACTAAAAGACACAGAAACAACGATCAGTGGCAGCTAATAGGCCGGCGACGACGACCGCCGAGCGCCGCCCGACCGAGGAGGGGCGCCACTTTCGTTGGATCCTGTGATAGTACCCCTCCCCTGACGCGCGGCTCCTGACGCGCGGATCCAGCCGCGCGCCGGCCTCGGGGACGGCCCGGAGGGCGAGGCGCCGGCCGATCCGGTCGGCGACGGTGGAAATCCAGCAGCGTAGAGGGGTCCAGAACGTCCGCCGCCGGAACCCAGCACCTCTCCTCCGGACCGTACCCCTCCCAGTCCACGAGGTACTGCAGGCCCCCTACCCGACGTCGGGAGTCCAGGATGGCTCGGACTGTGTACGCCGGGATCCCCCCGATGTCCAGGGGGGGCGGGGGGGCCTCCAGCACCTCACTGTCCTGCAGCGGACCAGCTACCACCGGCCTGAGGAGAGACACATCAAACGAGGGGTTAATGCGGTAATACGAAGAAAGTTGCAACCTGTAACACACCTTGTTTATCCTCCTCAGGACTTTAAACGGCCCCACAAACCGCGGACCCAGCTTCCGGCAGGGCAGGCGGAGAGGCAGGTTCCGGATCGAGAGCCAGACTCTATCCCCCGGGTTAAACACGGGGGCGTCACTGCGGTGGCGGTCAGCGCTCTCCTTGTGTCGTTCGCTCGCCCTCCTTAAACATTCCTGGACCGCGTTCCAGGTCTCCTGAGAGCGCTTGACCCATGCCTCCACCACAGGAGCCTCTGTCTGGCTCTGTTCCCATGGCACCAGGACCGGCTGATACCCCAGCACCACCTGGAAGGGTGACAGGTTAGTGGAGGAGTGGCGCTGAGAGTTCTGGGCCATCTCGGCCCATGGCACGAACTGCGCCCACTCCCCTGGCCGGTCCTGGCAATACGACCGCAGGAACCTGCCCACATCCTGGTTAATGCGCTCTACCTGCCCATTACTCTCGGGGTGGAACCCCGAGGTCAGGCTGACCGAGACCCCCAGCCTCTCCATAAACGATTTCCATACCCTGGATGTAAACTGGGGACCCCGATCAGATACGATGTCCTCGGGCACCCCATAGTGCCAGAAGACGTGGGTGAACCTGTCCACAACGACCAGGATCGCCGTGTTCCCCTGAGACGGCGGGAGATCCGTAAGGAAATCCACCGAGAGGTGAGTCCAGGGCCGCTGTGGAACGGGGAGGGGCTGTAATTTCCCTCGAGGTAGGTGCCTAGGAGCCTTACACTGAGCGCACACTGAACAGGAAGAGACATAACGCCGAACATCCTCAGCCAAGGTGGGCCACCAGTACCTTCCCTTCAGGCCCCGCACTGTCCGTTCCACCCCAGGATGACCCGAGGAGGGTAGAGTATGGGACCATCGGATCAGGCGATCGCGAACACCAAGCGGAACGTATTTCAGGCCCACGGGACACTGCGGTGGAGTGGGTTCTGACCGACCCGCCCGCTCGATGTCCGCATCCACCTCCCATACCACCGGTGCCACCAGACAGGAGGCGGGAAGTATGGGAGTAGGATCGATGGTCCGCTCCTCGGTGTCGTAGAGACGCGACAGTGCGTCAGCCTTCCGGTTCCGGGAACCTGGAATGTACGAGAGAGTAAAGTTAAACCTCGTAAAAAACATGGCCCACCTTGCCTGACGGGGATTAAGCCTCCTCGCTGCCCGAATATACTCCAGGTTACGGTGGTCGGTCCAGATGAGAAAAGGGTGACGTGCCCCCTCAAGCCAATGTCTCCACACCGTCAAAGCCCTGACCACGGCTAACAGCTCCCGGTCCCCCACATCATAGTTGCGCTCCGCCAGGCTCAGCTTCTTAGAAAAGAACGCACATGGGCGGAGCTTCAGAGGAACGCCCGAGCGCTGCGATAGCACAGCTCCTACCCCCCGACGCGTCCTTCTCCACTATGAATGGCAAAGAGGGGTCCGGATGCGCCAGGACAGGTGCATTGGTAAACAGAACCTTCAGACGATGGAAGGCTCTGTCCGCCTCTGCTGACCATCGTAGCCGCACCGGCCCCCCCTTCATCAGTGAGGTAATGGGAGCTGCCACTTGGCCAAAACCCCGGATAAACCTCCGATAATAATTAGCGAACCCCAAGAACCGCTGCACCTCCTTCACAGTGGCTGGGGTTGGCCAATTACGCACAGCCGTCACGCGGTCACACTCCACCTCCACCCCCGAGGTGGAAATGCGATATCCTAGAAATGAGACGGCTCTTTTGAAGAACTCACATTTCTCAGCCTTGACGTATAGGTTATGCTCCAGCAGCCGCCCAAGCACTTTTCGCACCAGGGACACATGCTCGGCGCGTGTGGCGGAGCAGATCAGGATGTCATCGATGTACACCACCACACCCTGCCCGAGCATGTCCCTAAGGACCTCGTCCACAAAGGATTGGAAGACAGCGGGAGCATTCTTTAACCCATACGGCATGACGAGGTAATCATAATGGCCCGATGTGGTACTAAATGCGGTTTTCCACTCGTCTCCATCTCGGATACGCACCAAGTTATACGCACTCCTGAGATCCAATTTCGTGAAGAAGCGCGCCCCGTGAAATGACTCCACTGCCGTTGCAATGAGAGGTAGTGGGTAACTGAAACCCACTGTGATAGCATTTAGACCTCTATAGTCAATGCACGGGCGCAGACCTCCCTCCTTCTTCTTCACAAAAAAGAAGCTCGAGGAGACGGGGGATTTAGAGGGCCGACTGTATCCCTGTCTCAAGGACTCAGCGACGTATGTATCCATAGCCACTGTCTCCTCCTGAGACAGAGGATACACGTGACTCCTAGGAAGAACCGCGTCAGCCTGGAGGTTTATCGCACAATCCCCTCGTCGATGGGGTGGTAATAGAGTCGCCTTCGTCTTACTGAAAGCGATAGCCAAATCGGCATACTCTGAGGGAATGTGCACGGTGGAGACTTGGTCTGGACTCTCCACCGTAGTCGCACCGATGGAAACTCCTATGCATCTACCTGAGCACTCCCTCGACCACCCCGTTAGAGCCCTCTGCCCCCACGAAATCTGGGGGTTGTGTGTGGCTAGCCAGGGGATTCCCAGTACCACTGGAAACGCTGGGGAGTCAATGATGAACAGGCTGATACGCTCCACATGACCCCCCCATGTCTGCATAACCAGTGGCACGGTGACCTCCCCTACTTGGCCTGACCCTAGCGGTCGACTATCTAGGGCGTGCACGGGGAAGGGGTGTTCCAGCTGAACCCGGGGAATCCCTAACCTCTTAGCTAACCCATGGTCCATAAAACTCCCAGCTGCACCTGAATCGACTACCGCCTTATACTGGAAGTGAGGGGAAAAATTAGGAAAACAAACGGAGGTGTACAAGTGGTCGACAGGGGGCTCTGGGTGTGGCTGGTGCGGACTCACCTGGGGGGTCGAAGCAGTGCTCTGCCTGCCCTCCGAACTCCCGGAGGGACCTCTCCAGCACCGGTCTACAGTGTGTCCTCTGCGCCCACATCGGGTGCAGGAGAGACCCCCCCCTCCGGTCCTCCTCGATGCAGCCCCCCCTATCTCCATGGGCTGTGGAGCGGGAGGACTGGGAGGCGGAACGAACAGGCCCCGACTGGAACGTCCCCGGGCAGCCAGCAGGTTGTCCAATCTAATGGACAAATCCACCAGTTGGTCCAGAGTGGAGGTGTTGTCCCTACATGCCAGCTCCCGGCGGACGTCCTCGCAAAGGCTGCACCTATAGTGGTCTATCAGGGCCCGCTCGTTCCACCCCGATCCAGCGGCGAGAGTCCGGAATTCCAACGCGAAATCCTGAGCGGTCCTCGTCTCCTGTCTCAAATGGAATAGTAGCTCACCCGCCGCCCTGCCCTCCGGGGGATGATCGAAAACCATCCGGAAGCGGCGGGTGAACTCAGGGTAGTCACCCCGGGCCGAGTCTGGACCATCCCAGACCGCATTGGCCCATTCCAGGGCTCGACCCGTGAGACACGAGACGAGGACGCTCACCAACTTTGATCAATATACAAGTGTTATGCACAGAATTATAGATAGACTTCTCCTAAATGCTACCGCTTTGTCAGATTTCAAAAAAGGTTCACGGCAAAAGCACAATTTGCAATAATCTGAGTACAGCCCAGAAGACACCAACAACTAGCAAACAGAAACCCGCCATCTTGGAATCAATAAAACTAAGAAATTACATTATACATATTCACTTACCTTTGATTATCTTCATCAGAAGGCACTCCCAGGGACCCCAGCTCCACAATAAATGTTCGATAAAGTTCATATTTATGTCCAAATACATCCATTTTGTTCACGCGTTAGGTTCACTATCCAAACCCACAATGCGCATGCTTACTTAGTCCAGACGAAAAGTCAAAAAAGTTATAGTACAGTTTGTAGAAACATGTCAAACGATGTATAGAATCAATCTTTAGGTTGTTTTTAACATATATCTTCAATAAAATTCCAACCGGACCTATCCGTTCTCTTTAGGAGTGAATATGAACTCAGCTCGCTCCCAAGTCCTTGCGCGTGACTGTACCCATGCCTTATAATGGGACACCTACTTCCTTGGGCTGTTATTCCCATCAAATTCACCATAGAATCCTCAAACAAGGTTCTAAAGACTGTTGACATCTAGGGGAAGCTTTAGGAAGTGCAAAATGAACCCTAAGTCACTGTATACTTTGAAGGCAATCACTTGAAAAAACTACAACCTCAGATTTCCCACTTCCTGGTTGGATTTTTCTCAGGTTTTTGCCTGCCATATGAGTTCTGTTATACTCACAGACATCATTCAAACAGTTTTAGAAACGTCAGAGTGTTTTCTATCCAAATCTACTAATAATATGCATATCCTACCTCCTGGGCCCGAGTTGCAGGCAGTTTAATTTGGGTACGTTTTTCATCCGGCCGTGAAAATACTGCCCCCTATCCCGAAGCGGTTTTAAACTCTTTACAATGAAGATATTTCGATTTTTACGAATTATCTTTGAAAGACAGGGTCCTGAAAAGGGGATGCTTCTTTTTTTGCTGATATATATATATATATATATATATATATATATATATATATACACACACATTTTTAAAAAATTATTATTCTCTTTTTTTGCAAGACAGAGCTAATAAGCATAAAGGGAGGAAGTGTAGCGAAAGTGTAGCGAAAGTGTAGTTCGTAGGTGGAGGCACACATAGCCTTATGGATCTGTGCAAACCTGCTACAGTAAGTGTATCTTTGTAGTTTGAAAGATTGTTTCTGATAAGTTCCATGTTTTGTAAACCGTATTCCAAGTGATTTTCCACTAGGTCTCATAGATTACACGTAACATAGTAAACGTAAATCCGGGGAATGTAAATCCGTAACTCCAGGATACTGAAATCAGTATGATATGTTATGTTTGGTATGGTAGCATAAGACAGGTTACTTAAGGCAAAAATGAAAGGAGGGTAGTTGGTCGGGGTGGATGTGTAGGAATATAACGCAAATGTCTATCAACCCGATGGTTGTTTAAGTCTCATCAAGGACAACTTTAGAATTTGAGCTAATTAGCAACTTTGCAACTACTTGCTACTTTTTATCTACTTTGCAACTACTTAGCATGTTAGCTAACCCTTCCCCTAACCTTAACCCCTTACCTTGTTAACATTAGCCACCTAGCTAATGTAAGCCACAACAAATTGGAATTCGTAACATATACGAATTGTAATTCGTAAAATATCTAATGAAATGGTTGATGGACATCCACAAATGAATACATACGAAACATATTCTAGCGACCTTAACACAAGACCTCATCTTGGTGTAACGGTTAAGGTGTTGGCTTGACAGTCGCTGGACCTGGGTTTCAAATAAAAATGTAAAATCAAATAAAATCTTATTTGTCACATGCGCCAAATACAACAGTGAAATGCTTAACCGACAAGCCCTTAACCGACAATGCAGTTTAAGAAAATACCTAAAATAATTAAAGAGCATCAGTAAATAACAATAGCGGGGCTATATTTTACCTTCATTTAACTAGGCAGGTCAGTTAAGAACAAATTTGTATTTTCAATGACGGCCTAGGAACAGTGGGTTATTAACTGTCTTGTTCAGGGGCAGAACGACAGATTTTTACCTTGTCGGCTCAGGGATTTGATCTTGCAACCTTTCGGTTACTAGTCCAACGCTCTAACCACTAGGCTACCTGCTGCCACAGGGGGTACCGGTTCAGAGTCAATGTGTCAATGTGCGGAGGCACCCGTGTCGAGGTAATTAAGGTAATTATGTACATGCAGATAGGGTTATTAAAGTGGCTATGCATAGATAATAACAGAGAGTAGCAGTAGTGTGGGGGGGGGGGGGTGCAAATAGCCTGGGTAGCCATTTGATTAGCTGTTCAGGAGTCTTATGGCTTGGTGGTAGAATCTGTTTAGAAGCCTCTTGGACCGGAGCTCTGGTACCACTTGCCGTGCGAGAGGACAGTCTATGACTAGGATGGCTGGAGAATTTTTAGGGCCTTCTTCTGACACCGGCTGGTATAGAGGTCCTGGATGGCAGGAAGCTTGACCCCGGTGATGTACTGGGCTGTACACACTACCCTCTGTAGTGCCTTGCGGTCAGAGGCCAAGCAGTTGCCATACCAGGCAGTGATGCAACCCGTCAGGATGCTATTGATGGTGCAGCTGTAAAACCTTTTGAGAATCTGAGGACCCATGCCAAATCTTTTCAGTCTCCTGAGGGGGAATAGGTTTTGTCATGCCCTCTTCATGACTGTCTTGATGTGCTTGATACCATGTTAGTCTGTTGCTGATGTTGACGCAAAGGAACATGAAGCTCTCAACCTGCTCCGCTACAACCCCGTCGATGAGAATGGGGGCTTGCTTGGTCCTACTTTCCTGTAGTCCACAATCATCTTCTTTGTCTTGATCACGTTGAGGGAGAGGTTGTTGTCCTTGCACTACACGGTTAGATCTCTGACCTCCTCCCTATAGGCTGTCTCATCGTTGTTGGTGATCAGGCCTACCACTGTTGTGTCATCAACAAACTTAATGATGGTGTTGGAGTTGTGCCTGGCCGTGCAGTCATGAGTGAACAGGGAGTACAGGAGGGGACTGAGCACGCACCCCTGAGGGGGCCCCGTGTTGAGGATCAGCGTGGCGGATGTGTTGTTACCTACCCTTATCACCTGTGGGCGGCCCGTCAGGAAGTCTACGATCCAGTTGCAGAGGGAGGTGTTTAGTCCCAGGGTCCTTAGCTTAGTGATGAGATTTGAGGCCACTATGGTGTTGAACACTGAGCTGTAGTCAATGAATAGCATTCTCACATAGGTGTTCCTTTTGTCCAGGTGGGAAAGGGCAGTGTGGAGTGCAATAGAGATTGCGTCATCTGTGGATCTGTTGGTGCGGTATGCAAATTGAGTGGGTCTAGGGTTTCTGGGATAATGGTGTTGATGTGAGCCATGACCAACCTTTCAAATAATTTCATGGCTACAGACGTGAGTGCTACAGGTCAGTAGTCATTTAGGCAGGTTACCTTAGAGTTCTTGGGCACAGGGACTATGGTTGTCTGCTTGAAAATGTCAGTGAAGACACTTGCCAGTTGGTCAGCGCATGCTTGGAGTACACGGCCCAGCGGCCTTGTAAATGTTGACCTGTTTAGAGGTTTTACTCACATCGGCTAAGTTGCTAGATCGAATCCCCGAGCTGACAAGGTAAAAATCTGTCGTTCTGCCCCTGAACAAGGCATTTAAACCACTGTTCCTAGGCCGTCATTGTAAATAAGAATTTGTTCTTAACTGACTTGCCTAGTTAAATAAAGCTAAATTAAAAGTAAATAAAAAACATTGGCAGCAGAGAGCGTGATCACACAGTCATCCGGACCAGCTGATGCGCTCATGCATGTTTCAGTGTTACTTGCCTCGAAGCGAGCATAGAAGTTATTTAGCTCGTCTGGTTGGCTCGTGTCACTGGACAGCTCTCGTCTGTGCTTCCCTTTGTAGTCTGTAATAGTTTGCAACCTTTGCCACATCCGACGAGCGTCGGAGCCGGTGTAGTACGATTTGATCTTAGTCCTGTATTTACACTTTGCCTGTTTGATGGTTCGTCAAAAGGCATAACGGGATTTCTTATAAGCTTCCGGGTTGGAGTCAGATTAACTTTCACTATTGTTATTATGTGTATGTGAATAACTGACGTCGGAGAGAGTGTGGTAAAATGCAAGCATAATCCTTTACTCAGGTATTACATGTTACAGGTCACGACATCCTAATCAGACACTCATAATGCACCTGTTTATATATCCTAGATATGTAGTCCCATCTCTTGGTTGGCATTATACCCATTATCTTAACATCTTCCTTTTCATATATAATTAGCTTGAGCACTTCATACCATTTTAATACCACAGTGAAAATACCTATTTACATTATCATCACCAACATCATTGTCCATCTCTGAAGGGACGTAGTCCCCATACCGCAGGGGCAGTCTTATGTTGGCCCTTGTCCTAGTGTGTCGCACTGGTAGCATATTGTGCACCTCTGGGATGTTGGGAACCTCTGGGAGCCTCAGGGCCTCTCCTTCCTCTTCCACCGCCTCCTGAAATTGTGGAGGCACAGTCGGCAGAGAACTGCCCTGGTGGGGTCTTCCCCATTTCCACATTATGTGTCCTGGCCACACCATCCAGAGGATATTCACAGTCTTCCCATGTGGCCTTCCTGTGCCCTATGCTCTCTTGAACTGGGCGTATGTCCTTCCGGTTCCTTCCATATTTTCGGCCCTTTACTTCCACTTCATATGACCTTGCGCTGATGTGCCCTATACATGTGCCAAGACTCCATGTGGCATCCCTGGTGTGAGGTGACAAGAGCACTCTGACAGGTTGGCTTTGTTTTATTACAGGCAGATTCTTTGCATGCTGGTCATAGTAATGTTTTGACTTGTCCTGACGTGCACGTTTGTGTGCCCGAACATCCCTAATGACCTTTGGTGCGAGGAGCTTGAGAGTTGTTGGCAACAGAGAGTGGGTGCGTCTAGACATTAAGCGTTGTACAGGACTGCTGCCGAAGCCCTCTGTGGTAGTATATCTCCACGCCAAAATGGCTTGCCACATCGGTGCCTACCTGCATAGCCTTTGTGATGACAGTCTGCTATTTTCACTGCTGACTCCGCCTTACGATTATTCTGACAGTGGTAGAATGAGGAGGTCACATGATGGAACTCCGTGGCTTTTGCAAACAAAGCAAAGTCTTGCCTCGTGAACTGGGGCCCATTATCTGTGCCTACACCACTGTCAGGTAATGCAAGCGGCTGTTGTGTCAATCAATTTCTCCACCTCCCAAAAATCTAAATATTAATCCACTATAATCAGGAAAGGAACGTTCTTTACTGTGAACAGATCCATTCCCACATTAGACCAAGGACGTGCTGGTACGTCATGTGGGTGCAGCGTTTTCTTTTGCTGCTTAGGTAGATTAGCGTTACATATGCTGCACACAGCCACAAAACATTTAATTTCTTGGGTCACGTTGGGCCGGAATACTGAGTCTCTGGCTTTGCTGAGACTTGCTTCGACCCCTGAGTGTTCTGCATGGGTATGAGAGAGAATCATTGGGTGTAGAGTTTCTGGCACTACCACCCTGTCGCCTTTGTAGACGACCTCTTCCTTCATTGTGAGTTCGTCTCTGTATGTCCAGTAGTCCTTCACCAGGATGGGCATACTCTTTCTTGTATCCGGCCAGCCTCTTAGGATAAAAGACTGAAGCATTTGAGAAGTATTGTCCTCTGCTGAATGAGCTTTGATAGCATCCTTTGTCTGTGGGGAGATGTTTTGATCAGTAGCATAGTTCACATCTTCAACCTCAGCCTGTAGAGCATATACTGTCTCATTTGTCCAATATTGTGGGTAACTAGCTGTTGGTAGTTCTGCTCTAGACAAGAAATCTGCAATGTGAAGCTCTACTCCTTTCTCGTATACTACCTGTAGTTTGTATTTGTAGTTATTATGGATCCCCATTAGCACTCTTCGGGGGTCCAGCAAAATTAAGGCAGTTTATACCATTTTTAAAAACATTACAATACATTCACAGATTTTACAACACACTGTGTGCCCTAGGCCCCTACTCCACAACATATCTACAGTTCTAAATCTATGTGTGTGTATGTGTGTGTGGTGTGTGTGTGTGTGTGTGTGTGTGTGTGTGTATGTTATCGTGTGTGCCTATGTTTGTTTGTGTTGCTTCACAGTCCCCGCTGTTCCATAAGGTGTTTTATTATCTGTTTTTTAAATCTAATTGTACTGCTTGCATCAGTTACTTGATTTGGAATAGAGTTCCATGTTGTCATGGCTCTATGTAGTACTGTGTGTCTCCCATAGTCTGTTCTGGACTTGGGGACTGTGAAGAGACCTCTGGTGGCATGTCTTGTGGGGTGTGCATGGGTGTCCGAGCTGTGTGCCATTAGTTCAAACAGACAGCTTGGTGCATTCAACATGTCAATACCTCTCATAAATACAAGTAATGATGAAGTCAATCTCTCCTCCACTTTGAGCCAGGAGAGATTGACATGCATATTATTAATATTAGTTCTCTGTGTACATCCAAGGGCCAGCCATGCTGCCCTGTTCTGAGCCAATTGCAAAAGTCATTTTTTATGGCACCTGACCACAAGACAGAACAGTAGTCAAGGTGCGACATAACTAGGGCCTGTAGGACCTTCCTTGCTGATAGTGTTGTTAAGAAGGCAGAGTAGCGCTTTATTATGGACAGATTTCTCCCAATCTTAGCTACTGTTGTATCAATATGCTTTGACCATGAAAGTTTACAATCTAGGTTTACTCCAAGCAGTTTAGTCACCTCAACTTGCTCAATGTCCACATTATTTATTGCAAGACTTAGTTGAGGTTTAGTGAAGGATTTGTCCCAAATACAATGCTTTTAGTTTTTGAAATATTTAGGGCTAACTTACTTGCCACCCACTCTGAAACTAATTGCAACTCTTTGTTAAGTGTTGCAGTCATTTCAGTTGCTGTGTTAGCTGTATAGTGTTGAGTCATCCGCATACATAGACACTCTGGCTTTACTCAAAGTCAGTGGCATGTCGTTAGTAAAGATTGAAAAAAGCAAGGGACCTAAACGGCTACCCTGGGGAGTTCCTGATTCTACCGGGATTATGTTTGAGAGGCTTCCATTAAAGAACACCCTCTGTGTTCTGTTAGACAAGTAACTCTTTATCCACATTATAGCAAGGGGTGTAAAGCCATAACACATATGTTTTTCCAGCAGCAGACTATGATCGATAATGTCAAAAGCTGCACTGAAGTCTAACAAGACAGCCCCCACAATCATTTTATCAATTTCTCTCAGCCAATCATCAGTCATTTGTGTAGTACTGTGCTTGTTGAGTGTCCTTCCCTATAAGCATGCTGAAAGTCTGTTGTCAATTTGTTTACTGTGAAATAGTATTGTATCTGGTAAAACACCATTTTTTCCACAAGTTTACTAAGGGTAGGTAACAGGCTGTTTGGTCGGCTATTTCAGCCAGTAAAGGGGGCTTTACTATTCTTGGGTAGCGGAATTACTTTAGCTTCCGTCCAGGCCTGAGGGCACACACTTTCTAGTAGGCTTAAATTGAAGATGTGGCAAAAAGGAGTGGTAATATCGTCTGCTATTATCCTCAGTAATTTTCCATCCAGATTGTCAGATCCTGGTGGCTTGTCATTTTTGATAGACAACAATACTTTTTTCACCTCTTCCACACTGACTTTACAGAATTCAAAAGTACAATTACCGTCTTTCATAATTTGGTCCAATATACTTGGATATGTAGTGTCAGCGTTTGTTGCGCCATGTCATCCCTAAGTTTGCTTATCTTACCAATGAAAAAGTCATTAATGTAGTTGGCAATATCAGTTGGCTTTGATGAATGAGCCATCTGATTCAATGAATGTAATTTATGGTGCCCCAAAGCCTTTTACTATAATTCTTTATATAATTTATCTTTGTTTCATATTATAGTTTATTTAGTTTAGTCACATGATTTCTTAATTTGCAGTACGTTTGCCAATCAGTTGGGCTGCCAGACTTATTTGCCATACCTTTTGCCTCACCTTTTGCCCTCTCAACCACACAATTTTTCAATTCCTCATCAATCCAAGGGGATTTAACAGTTTTTACAGTCATTTTCTTAATGGG
Source organism: Salmo salar (assembly GCF_965601325.2). Taxonomy (NCBI): domain Eukaryota; kingdom Metazoa; phylum Chordata; class Actinopteri; order Salmoniformes; family Salmonidae; genus Salmo; species Salmo salar. The sequence continues at coordinate 59,430,767 of NC_138296.1, read as the reverse complement.
TGCGTGCTTATTAGTAACTGGAATAAGCAATTTCAATTTCCTTTGTCACTTGCTTCACATTGTAGGGTCACTTCTTCAGAGAGGTCATAGTACCTCAGTATTGGTTGGTTGCTTACCAATTTCTTGATTTGCTCCAATGCATCATCACGTTGAGGAAGCCATGCCCACAGCACATTCTTTATTGGTCAGACAACACAATGGCTCACATACGTCAGACATAGGAGGTAAGAATTTGGCTAAGTAATTTACAAAACCAAGCAGTCGCTGCAATGCTTTTGCCTCTGTAGGTGGCGGCATTTGCTGTACTGCCTCCATCTTCTTGGGGTCTGGCTTCAGACCTTCAGCTGTCAAAATATGTCCCATGTATGTAATACTTGTGAACCTGAGCTTAACTTTGTCTTTATCTGCACACTTTAGGAAAATTGTTAGTTTTTCCACAGAATTTGCATACAACCCCATGTGCTGGGCATTTGGCTCTTGCGTGTGTTGATCCACAGTACATGCACCCATCTTTAGTATTTTTCCATCTTGCATCACTGTCCGATGAATGTTTCCATTTTTTATCAACATGATCTCTGTATTTGTTCTGAGTGGCATAATTTACAGATTCTGCCTGTTCAGGGACAGTGTTCATCTTTTTTAATTGGATCGGTGTCTGTTCGCTTGCTTTGCAGATATCTATGGTTTTAGACAGCGTAAGTTGTGGTTCGCGCAGCATACTTGCTCTTACTCTGTTATCTTTACACCCAATCACAAGTCTGTCTCTGATCATTTTGTCTGTCATTGATTCAAAATAACAAGAATCAGACAATTGACGCAGCCTCAACATATTTACCAGACGTCTCTGCTTGAGTTTGTTCACGTGTTAAAAATAAATCTTTCATAAATCACATAACGAGTGGGTTCAAAATGTCTTTGTAAAACGTCAAGGATATTCTTTGATCTTTTTCGATTCTGTTCCTCCAGATCTAGGTGACACTGAAACATATGGCACTCTCTTCCAATAATACTAAGCAGTGTTGCCACTCGCACATGCAGGTCTTTTTATTAATCAGGTCTTTTTTTTAAATCTAAGCAGTAGTGATTTCATAATTCTCCCACTGATCACGGAAAAACAATTTGACTGAGAGACATTGCAGGCTCTTTGCCCTCGCTCAGCTGTCCCACGTTTATTTGACAGCGATTACATTGTCCACATACCTTATCCTATTTTCCATATTCATACCACTTCTGGCACCATGTTATTATGTTTATGTGAATAACTCACGTCGGAGAGTGTGGTAAAATGCTAGCATAATCCTTTACTCAGGTATTATAAATTACAGGTCACACATCCTAATCAGATACTCATAATGCACCTGTTTATATATCCTAGATAGGTGCCCCACTAGCGCCATCTCTGGGTTGGCATTATGCCCATTATCTTAACAACTATGTTACCTCTACCAGCGACAACAATTAACGTTTACTATGATACCTCTACCAGCTGAGTCCAGGTTGGATTATTGATGTTTCTAAATGTTGAAACAGAGCTTCGGGATTGTAGTTTACATGGTCCCACCGGTAAAGGGTGTTTATAGCTGAGAACCTTTGTGATTTGCATAATGCCTTGTTTAATGCCTTGGGTTCTCGAGAGCAAGGGCACGACGTTATTGCGCTGGCGGCTTGCAAGAAATGCCGTGCCACCACTTCTAGGAAATCTAATAGGCGCTATTCTGCAGTAAAATGCTCGTCTTTTATTTGTCGGATATCCTCGTTGGAGAATTGCATTTTTCTACACTTTGAGTGGCTAAAAACATGTGAAAAGCATTCTTCTCTTTTTAAGGACACTCGAAGGACGTATTTATGACTGGGTTTCTTCTCGTTTCCTCTCCAGATTTGTGATTTGCATGGTGTTTACATAAGTCTGGCCACTTGACAGTAACATCGGTCGCCTAGGGTGGCTACAGACAGTTCGTTTTTTTTTTTTTTAAACACAATGGAAGTATTATTCAAACAATTGAGGCAATGATGTTTCTTTTCTCAGACCAAGTGGCATATCTGATCAAATTCAGGATGATGCAAGGCCGAAAAGGAAACGTAATTTAAAAAGTAGGCTATGTTTTATTATTTGAATAAACGATCATCATGATGTTTATTCTTATCCCACTAACCTGAGTGGTGGAAATGTATTGTTCAGTAACGGAACTTTTCTTGCTCTGACAGCATTGCATCACCACTGTGGCAAAGGAGTATCTCTGGAACAAGCACGGAGCACATCTTTACCCCCCATTTATCAGCTTCCCCTTGATTCTTTGTATTGTTGTAAAAGGTGCACTATTTACAGATGTATCTCGGACTTGATGAGCCTGTGCGGGAATGCCAGTATAATCAGATCTGCACGCGCAACTCGTTACCTATGGAGACCTTAGGGCTCAAAAAGAAGAAGATTCCCCGAAGGAAGTGGCAGGTCTTTCCCGGTCGAAATAGATTCTACTGTAATGGAAGGGTCATGATGGCGAGGCAGACCGGGGTCTTCTACCTAACCCTAGTCCTCATCATGGTCACCAGCGGGCTTTTCTTCGCGTTCGAGTAAGTTTAAATTACACACTACAGTTGCTCATGCAAGACCTTAACGCAATTCACTGGTGGAGCACATTTGTGAGCAAGGGGTGGGCTATGTAACCGCAGTCAATTTGTTTTTAATTTCGATATTCGGAGTTCATTCGTCAATAGCTCTCAGACGCAAGGTCCTAGGATGATGATAATTATATAACTACAATCAGATGATGGTAGAGAGCAAGGGACACCATTTGTTTTTACCGACGGTCGAACTCTTCCATTGACAGAGCCGAAAAGGAGGCGATATGCAATTTCTGGCGCTCAGGTGCTTTAGGGACCGTCGTAAAAGTGCAATATCGGTTTCATTCCCATCTAAGAGGGTTAGCCCTATATCAACATTACACATTGCATAGTGCCTCGAGTCGCTAAAGGGCCCAACATGTTTATTAGTTACTTCTAACTACTAAGGGTGCTATATTTTACCTATTTACAAAGATACCAGGTGAAATTGTGATGTAAAGCCACATAATGTGAGGTCACTGACCCCCGTCCCATCCATGCTACATTCATTAGAATTCCAGTTCACCACCCTGATTTTTACCTGAACTTTTCCTGATATTTTCAATAGCTCACTGTCCATATGAGTTACAGATATACAGACAAGTGTGTTGGGTTTCTTGATCTCTTATCAAAAGTACACCTCAGAATTGATTTTCCAAAAATGTTCGCCAAGTACAACTGTGGTTATTAATTAATGTACAGATCTAATTTTCAATAGCTTCGAGTCCAAATGACGTACAGTGCCTTGGAAAGTATTCAGACCCCTTGACTTTTTCCACATTTTGTTACATTACAGCCTTATTCTAAAATGGATAAAAGAAAATAAAAATCTGCAGCAGTCTACAAACTATACCCCATAATGACAAAGCAAAAACAGGTTTTTAGAGTTTTTTTGAAATGTATTATAAATAATACAGAACCTTATTTACATACAGTACCAGTCAGAAGTTTGGACACACCTACAATTTGTTTTATTTTTTACTATTTTCTACATTGTAGAATAATAGTGAAAACATCAAAACTATGAAATAACACATGGAATCATGAGGTAACCAAAAAAGTGTTAAACAAATCAAAATATATTTTAGATTTAGATTCTTCAAAGTAGCCACCCTTTGCCTTGATGACAGCTTTGCACACTCTTGGCATTCTCTCAACCAGATTCACCTGGAATGCTTTTCCAACAGTCTTGAAGGAGTTCCCACATATGCTGAGCACTTGTTGGCTGCTTTTCCTTCAACCTGCGGTCCAACTCATCCCAAACCATCTCAATTGGATTGAGGTCGGGTCATCTGATGCAGCACTCCATCACTCTCCTTCTTGGTAAAATAGCCCTTACACCGCCTGGAGGTGTGTTTTGGGTCATTGTTCTGTTGAAAAACAAATGATAGTCCCACTAAGCGCAAACCAGATGGGATGGTGTATCACTACAGAATGCTGTGGTAGCCATGCTGGTGAAGTGTGCGTTGAATTCTAAACAAATCACAGACAGTGTCACCAGAAAAGCACCATCACACCTCCTCCTCCATGCTTCAGGGTGGGAACCACACATGCAGAGATCATCCGTTCACCTACTCTGCGTCTCACAAAGACACGGCGGTTGGAACAAACAATCTCAAATTTGGACTCATCAGACCAAAGGACAGATTTCCACCTGTCTAATGTCCATTGCTCGTGTTTCTTGGCCCAAGCAAGTCTCTTCTTCTTATTGGTGTCCTTTAGTAGTGTTTTCTTTTTGCAGCAATTTGACCATGAAGGCCTTTTTCACGCTGTCTCCACTGAACAGTTGATGTTGAGATGTGTCTGTTACTTGAACTCTGTAAAGCATTTATTTGGGCTGCAATTTCTGAAGCTGGTAACTCTAATGAACTTATCCTCTAAAGCAGAGGTAACTCTTGGTCTTCTTTTCCTGTGGCGGTCCTCATGAGAGCCAGTTTCATCATAGCGCTTGATGTTTTTTTGCTCTTGAACTTGAAGAAACTTTCAAAGTTCTTGAGGTTTTCCTGGATTGACTGACCTATATGTCTTAAAGTAATGATGTACTGTTGTTTCTCATTGCTTATTTGAGCTGCTCTTGCCATAATATGGACGTGGTCTTTTACCAAATCTTCTGTATACCACCTCTACATTGTCAATACACAACTGATTGGCTCAAAAGGAAAGAAATTACACAAATTAACTTTTAACAAGGCACAACTGTTAATTAAAATGCATTCCAGGTGATTACCACATGAAACTGGTTGAGAGAATGCCAAGAGTGTGCAAAGCTTTCATCAAGGCAAAGGGTTGCAACTTTGAAGAATCTGAAATATAAAATAGGTTTTGATTTGTTTAACAACTTTTTTATTTACCACATGATTCCATATGTGTTATTTCATAGTTGTGATGCCTTCAGTATTATTCTACAATGTTGAAAATTGTAAAAATAAAGAAAAACCCTGAAATGAGTAGGTGTGTCCAAACTTTTGACTGGTGCTGTACGTATTCAGACCCTTTGCTATGAGACTCGAAATTGAGCACAGGTGCATCCTGTTTCCATTGATCATCCTTGAGATGTTTCTACAACTTGATTGGAGTCCACCTGTGGTAAATTCAATTGATTGGACATGATTAGGAAAGGCACACACCTGTCTATATAAGTTCCCACAGTTGACAGTGCATGTCATAGCAAAAACCAAGCCAGGATTGTGTCGAGGCACAGATCTGGCTAAGGGTACCAAAACATTTCTGCAGCATTGAAGGTCCCCAAGAACACAGGGGCCTCCATCATTCTTAAATGGAAGAAGTTTGGAACCACCAAGACTCTTCCTAGAGCTGGCCGGCTGGCCAAATTGAGCAATCTGGGGAGGAGGGCCTGGGTCACGGAGGTGACCAAGAACCCGGTGGTCACTCTGACAGAGCTCCAGAGTTCCTCTGTGGAGATGGGAGAAACTTCCAGAAGGACAAGCATCTCTGCAGCACTCCACCAATCAGGCCTTTATTGTAGAGTGGCCAGACGGAAGCCACTCCTCAGTAAAAGGCACCTAAAAACTCTCAGATCATGAGAAACAAGATTCTCTGGTCTGATGAAACCAAGATTGAACTCTTTGGACTGAATGCCAAGCGTCACGTCTGGAGGAAACCTCGCACCATCCCTACGGTGAAGCATGGTAGAGGCAGCATCATGCTGTGGGTATGTTTTTCAGCGGCAGGGACTGGGAGACTAGTCAGGATTGAGGCAAAGATGAACTGAGCAAAGTACAGAGAGATACTTGATGAACACCTGCTCCAGAATGCTCAAGACCTCAGACTGGGGCATTTAACCATGGAAAGATGACTGGGAATATGGCTGAATACAGACAGTGTAGTTATTTCCTCTGCAAGGCAATCAAACAAGAATGTCGGTATAGGGACAAAGTGGAATGGCAATTCAACAGCTCAGACACGAGACGTATGTGGTAGGGTCTACAGGCAATCACGGACTACAAGAAGAAAACCAGCCACGTCACGGACACCAACTTCTTTCTTCCAGACAAACTAAACACCTTCTTTGCCTGCTTTGAGGATAATACAGTGCCACCGCACAGCCTGCTACCAAGGACTGCGGGCCCCCTCCTCTCCTTCTCCGTGGCCGACGTTAGTAAGACATTTAAACGTGTTAACCCTCGCAATGCTGGGCCGGCATCCCAAGCCGCGTTCTCAGAGCATGCGCAGACCAGCTGGCTGGTGTGTTTACGGACATATTCATTCCTTCCCTATCCCAGTCTTCTGTCCCCACATGCTTCAAGATGGCCACCATTGTTCCCGTACCCAAGAAGGCAAAGGTAACTGAACTAATTGACTATTGCCCCATAGCACTCACTTCTGTCATCAGGAAGTGCTTTTAGAGACTAGCCAACGATCATATCACCTCCACCTTACCTGCCACTCTAGACGCACTTCAATTTGCATACCGCCCCAATAGGTCCACAGACGACGCAATCGTCATCACACTGCACACTGCCCTATCCCATCTGGACAAGAGGAATACCTATGTAAGAATGCTGGTCATTGACTACAGCTGAGCATTCAACACTATAGTACCCTCCAAGCTCATCATCAAGCTGGAGGCCCTGGGTCTCAACCCCACCCTGTGCAAGTGGGTCCTGGACTTCCTGACGGGCTGCCCCCAGGTGGTGAAGGTAGGAAACAACATCTCCACTTTGCTGATCCTCAACACTAGGGCCCCACAAGGGTGCGTGCTCAGCCCCCTCCTGTACTCCCTGTTCACCCATGACTGCGTGGCCATGCATGCCTCCAATTCAATCATCAAGTTTGCAGACGACACAACAGTAGTGGGCTTGAATACCAACCACGACGAGACAGCCTACAGGGAGGAGGTGTGAGCACTTGGAGTGTGGTGTCAGGAAAACAACCTCTCACTCAACGTCAACAAAACAAAGGAGATGATCGTGGACTTCAGGAAACAGTAGAGGGAGCACCCCCCCTATCCTCATCGACAGGACAGCAGTGGAAAAGGAGGAACATTTTAAATTCCTCAACGTATACATCATGGACAATCTGAAATGGTCCACCCACACAGACAGCGTGGTGAAGAAGGCGCAACAGCGCCTCTTCAACCTCAGGAGGCTGAAGAAATTTGGTTTGTCACCTAAAACCCTCACAAACTTTTACAGATGCACAATTGAGAGCATCCTGTCGGTCTGTATCACCGTCTGGTACGGCAGCTGCAACGCCCACAACCGCAAGGCTCTCCAGAGGGCGGTGTAGTCTGCACAACGCATCACCGGGGGGAAACTACCTGCCCTCCAGGACACCTACAGCACCCGATGTCACAGGAAGGCCAAAAAGATCATCAAGGACATCAACCACCCGAGCCACTGTCTGTTCACCCCGCTATCATCCAGAAGGTGAGGTCAGTACAGGTGCATCAAAGCTGGGACCGAGAGACTGAAAAACAGCTTCTATCTCAAGGCCATCAGACTGTTATACAGCCATCTCTAACACAGAGAGGCTTCTTGCCTAAATACAGACTTGAAATCATTGACCACTTTAATAAATGGATCACTAGTCACTTTAATAATGCCACTTTAATAATGTTTACATATCTTGCATTACTCATCACATATGTATATACTGTATTTTATACCATCTATTTTATCTTGCCTATGCCGCTCGGTCATCGCTCATCCATATATTTATATGTACAGTTGAAGTCGGAAGTTTACATACACTTAGGTTGGAATCATTAAAACTAGTTTTTCAACCATTCCACAAATTTCTTGTTAACAAACTATAGTGGTAGATGGTAGAGGCAGATTTGCCGTCGTACCCACTTGCCGTCGGATCCTTACAAGGCACCTGGACCTACGTCCCCGATATCTCTTTCTCATGCGAATTATGGGGATTTGGGACTTGTCGGGTGTCTGAAGTAAATCCTTCGCATCCGACTCATTAAAGAAAAACTCTTCGTCCACTACGAGGTGAGTAATCGTTGTCCTGATATCCAGAAACATTATGTACAAAATAAGTTACAAATAATGCAAAAAAACACACACAATAGCGCAATTGGTTAGGAAACTGTAAAACGGCAACCATCTCATCCGGCGCCAACCTTGTAGCGTCATACCCAAGAAAACTCGAGGCTGTAATCGTTGCTAAAGGTGCTTCAATAAAGTACTGAGTAAAGCGTCTGAATACTTATGTAAATGTGATATTTCAATTGGGTTTTTTTATTAGCAAAATTTTTTTTGCTTTGTCATTATGGGGTATTTTGTGTAGATTGGTGGGGGGGGGGGAAACAATTTCATTTTAGAATAAGGCTGTAACGTAACAAAATGTGGAAAAGGTGTGGGGTCTGAATACTTTCCGAATGCACCGTATGCAGTACATCTAAAACTACTTGATGTTAGGTCAATGACATCCCTCCTTCATAGTATACTCATTAGAATTGCCATTTTTCATTTAATTGAAAATACATTAATATTTCCTGTCCATATGAGCTACAGATCTACAGACAAATGTGGTGGGTTCCTTGACCTCTTATCAAAGGTACACCTTTATTTTCTTAAAATTCAAAGTTTGATGTTCTGAAAAATAAAATATACTCTACACTGTGCATTTTTATAAAATTATGAGACTGGAGAACACATTGGGAGGAATCTTAGACCTTTCCTCCATACAGCATCTTTCTAGATCCTTGATATCCTTTGTATGTGCTTATGGACTGCCCTCTTCATTTCAAACCACTGGTTTTTAATGGGGTTCAAGTCAGGAGACTGAGATGGCCATTTCAAAATGTTGATTTTTTTTGTCGTGAATTTACCATATGTTTGTAGATTTTTATGTATGCTTGGGGTTATTGTCTTGCTGGAAGATCTACTTGAGACCAAGTTTCAGCATCCTGGTACTTGGTAAAGTTCATGCCGTTGACCAGTGTAAGTAAAATAGCCCCATAACGTCAAAGATCTGCCACCATATTTTACAGTTTCTCGACGCCGAAGAGCTCTATTTTCATGTCATCGGACAATAGCACCCATTCCATTCCAAGTGCCAATGTTGTTTATCAAACTCCAGGCGGTGCTATGGTCAGATTTTTTGAAAGTGTTTTACTCAATTATTTCGATCAATAGTGAGCTCACCCGTGATGTGATGAATTACAAATAGTAATTGCTATTAGGTAATTCATATTATGGTTTCTGTCAGCCGAGAGTTATCTAAATATGACTGCTTGTGTTATGTCAATCTTTCCTCAGTTAGCGCTAGGACAAATGTAGCCTATATTTTCCAGTTTGGATGATTGTGTTATGCAGTCGCTACTTCTGCGAATGACATTGTATTCAAAAATAAACCGGTCACATTCAGGACATAACGTTGTAAGGACTGTGTTTGTGCAGAATGTTTCTGTGAAAAAACTGTGGCCGGCTCAAACGTTGACTGTTGCGTCAATCGAAACTGGACTCTAATCACTCCGGTTTGAGCGTACGTTTCAGGGATCACTGTAGATCGATCACATCCGTGTGTTGGTACGTGTCAAAGGGTTAAACCAACTTTGTTTTCCCCACAACAATTTATGTGAAAAAATACATGTTCATAAAACGTAAATAGACCTATGATCTTTCTCACTTTACTGTAGCCTACTTGCATGACCCAGAGAGCTAAAATCACTGGGAGCAAGGTCACTCATGTCCCTAATTCATGATACACCAAAAAACAATTCCCAATTTAAAGTTTATAAATAAATATTTAATGTCATAATTATAAATGTTAATGCAACACATACGCAGGGAGTCATGAAGCAGGTGCAGAAGGTGAGTTTAATAATAAGAAACATGAAGATAATCAAAATTGTAGTAGCGTACTGAACGTAAACAAAACCACTACTGTCTGAAGACTGAGGCTAATGAGAGCTAAATAAAGGGAGAATAATCAGGTTGATGATGAAGTCCAGGTGTGCGTAACAATGGGGAGCAAGTGTGCACAATGATGGTTGCCAGGTGTGTGTAATGTGGGTTGCCAGGACTGGTGGTTAGTAGACCGGCGACGTCGAGCGCTGGAGCAGGAGAGTGTGAGTAGACATGACAGTGCCCTGCCTCCTGACACACGGCTCCAGCCGCAGGACAACGCCGGCCAGGGGGACGGCCTCGATGGCGAGGAGTGGGCTGGTCCGGACGGCGGAGGTGGAAATCCACCGGGACCCAACAGCGCTCCTCTGGACCATACCCCTCCCAGTCCACCAGGTACTGGATCTGACCCCCACGACGTCAGGAGTCCAGGAGGGACCTGACGGCATAGGCGGGGCTCCCATCAATATCCAGGGGAGGTGGAAGGGTGTCGCGGAGGACGGCACCAGCCAGGGGACCAAACCTCCTCTGCGCGCCTGAACCACTCGTCCACCGCAGGAGCTTCGGTCTGGCTCGGGGTCCATGGAGCCAGGGCTGGCTGATATCCCAGGACACACTGGAAGGAGGTCAGCCCGGTGGAGAATTGATGCTGTGAATTCTGGCCGTACTCTACCCAGGGAAGAAACCGGGCCCACTCCCCCTGGCAGTGACTCGTAAGGAACCTCCCCAGCTCCTGGTTCATCCTCTCTACCTGCCCGTTGGACTGAGGCCGGTACCCGGATGTGAGGCTGATCGTGACCCCCAGCTTCTCCATGAAGGCTTTCCATACCCGTGACGTGAATTGGGGGCTGTGGTCGAAGACGATGTCCTCTGGAAATCCATAGTGCTGGAAGACCTACGGGAACAGTGCCTCAGCGACCTGGGCGTTAGGGAGACCAATAAGAGGGATAAAATGGCAGGATCTCGAGAATCTGTCCTCAACAACCATAATAGTAGTGAAACCATCAGAAGAGGGGAGATCAGTGACAAAATCAATGGACAGATGAGACCAAGGCCGCTGAGGCATGGGAAGAGGAAGGAGTTTCCCTGCTGGAGCGTGCCGGGGAGATTTAGTTTGGGCACATATGGAGCAAGAGTTGACATAGCGAGCGACGTCCTGCGCCAAGGTGGGCCACCAGTACTTTCCAGAGATAGATTGAATAGTGCGGGGATACTTGGGTGTCCAGTGATGAGATGTGTTGCACCCAGGTAGGGCTGGGCGATAAATCAATATCAATAATTATCGAGGTAACTAAAACGTTTAACTTTCGATAATGTTGATATAGAATAATTCGGTACAGCAGTCCATTTCACCTCTGTGACGCAGCAGGAATGTGAGGAGAAGTGACAATATGCATGTGGAGAGGTATACGCCAACTAAAAACCACTTAGCACCTCGAGTGATTGAGTAGCCACTATTAACTATGAAAAATGTGTGATTTACATTTCGCTCACACCGCACTGCCTAAACTCTACACCGAGTGTAGGGAAAAAGTTGAGGAACAGCTCAAGACAGATTTGACGTATGTTGCTACTACTACCGATCTGTGGTCTAGTCGCACGCACGTCAGAGCCTTATATTAGCCTCACTATCCACTATATTGACAAAGAGTGGAATCTTCTAAATATATGGCTTCAAACATCATACTTTCCCGACGACCACATGGGTGAAGTTATAGCAGAGGGGCTCATTGACGCTCTCACCTCCTGGGGACTCAGTCAAGACAGACAGGTCTGCATTACAACGGATAGTGGTGCGAACGTGGTGAAGGCCGCTCAAATCAACAAATGGACCTGACTGCAATGTTATGAACATCGTCTGCACTTGGCCATTGGTAAGTAACCTTGTCAATTGTGTATATTGAAGTGATTGGTTAGATGAAACTAAATGTGCATTTTTTTTATCAACTGATTAAGTTAAATATTACATTTGTACATAACTAAAGGGTTTATTGTGATTTTAAAATTGTATTAAAATCTCTTGATTTCTCTTAGAGAGAGTGGGTAGAGACAAACGGATGGATCGAGCAATTGGAGTGTGTAAGAAAGCGGTAGATTACTTTTCCTATTCGTGGAAAAAGGAGACCTGGCAGTTGCTCAAAAAGAACACAACCTACCCCAGCACAAGTTGGTGACAGTCACCTACCAGGTGGGGATCACGCCAAAAGATGTTGCAAAGAGTACTGGAGCAGGAGAAAGCCATTTCACAGGTCTTGTCCAGTGACCAGAAGACCCGGCACTTAGCTCCCACCTATACTGATATAGATGTTCTTGAGTCCATCAACCAGACATTGACCCACTCCTACAATTCACAGATGCTCTGTCTGGTGAGTCTTATGACAGTGTGTCTTACCTGAAGCCAGTACTACACCTGTTCAATACAGAGGTCATGAAACCCGATGATGGTGAAACAGAGCTCACCCAAACCATCAAAACGATAGTCATGAACTATCTGAATGAGAAATATGATGACCTAGCCACAGATGACCACCTGGACATAGCCTCGTTGGTCGACCCTCATTTTAAAACACATTACATCAAAGAGGAGAAGGTGGGCCACATAAAAGCAAGAGCTGTCTCAGAGATGGTCAATGAGGGACATGAAAACCCAAGCCCAGCACAGAGAGACGTTGCTACCGCTTCACCACAACTGACAGCTAAAAAGAGAAAGTAATTGGGCAGTTTTTTTCAGAAATCCATGCTCCATCACCACAGGTCTTACTGAAATCCAGCTGGCAGAGAAGGAACTCAGCTGCTACCTTCAGTCTCCTGATGCTGACAGTGAAACCAATCCACTGAACTGGTGGAAGATCCACCCAAAAAACTTTTCCCAAGTCATCCACCTGGCAAAGCGCTACCTGTGCATTCCTGCGACCAGCTCCCCCTCAGAGCGTGTTTTTAGCACCGGTGGAAACATAGTGACCTGCCATAGGGCAGCTTTAAAGCCAGAGACCGTAGACAAACTTGTCTTTCTTGCTTGTAACTTGTAAGACAACAACTAACCCAACTTCAACTGTGATGTGCCATTAGGCTAACAGTTATAATGCATATTGACTTGCACTATTTGTTTTTAGTTTTTTTTTTTCTTGTTCACAACTTGTAAGGGTTTATAGCTTTAAAAAAAAGGTGGAGTTAATGTTATTTGTGAGTTATTCTACTTCTGACAATAAATAAAAAACATTTAAGCCTTAAGCAGAAATGACCCTTTTTAAACATTAATTGATTAAAATTGTGATAATTATCATTAAAGCTAGAGACAGTAGACAGACTTGTCTTTCTTTCTTGTAACTTGTAAGACAACAACTACCCCAACAAACTGTGATGTGCCGTTAGGCTAACAGTTATAATGCATATTGACTTGCACTATTTTATTTCTTACTCATGAATTGTAAGGGTTTACAGCTTTAAACAAATGTTTTAAATGTTATTTGTGAGTTCTAATTCTGACAATAAATAAGAAACATTAAAGCCTTTGGTTTGTTCAGGCTGCAACGATCGTCGTAGAGAGGTGACCAAGATGCAGCGTGGCACGTGTTCATGATAATTTATTTAAATCAAACAAACACTCGAACAAAATTAACAACGGGAAATGAAAGCACACAGTTCTGTCAGGTACAGAAACACAAAACAGAAAACAACTACCCACAAACACAGGTGGGAAAAGGCTGCCTAAGTATGGTTCCCAATCAGAGACAACAATAGACAGCTGCCTCTGATTGGAAACTATACCTGGCCAAAACATAGAAATATAATGACATAGAATGCCCACCCCACACCCTGACCTAACAAAATAAAGAAATAAACCGTCTCTCTCAGATCAGGGCGTGACACAGGCATTCTTGAGTCTGAAGCAGATATGCACCTTTTAAACATTATTTGATTAATATTGTGATTAATTATCTTTATCGAATGAAAAATATATACATACATATCGTGATAATTTATTTGCCATATCGTCCAGCCCCACGCCCAGGGCAACAGCCGATCCCTTATCCCTGTGGGAACGTGGGTTCCCTCTCCAGAGCCTGGCGAATGTCCACATCTATGTCCCAAAGCACGGGGGCAACGACTCGGAAGGGCAGAATGATGGGTGCACTCAGGACAGAAACATCTCCCACATCGTAGAGACGGGACAGGGCATCGGCTTTGATGTTCTTTGAACCTGGGTGATATGACAAGGTGAAGTCGAATCTAGTGAAGAAAAGGGCCCACCTTGCTTGGCGCTGGTTCAGCCGCCTCGCTGTCCGTATGTACTCCAGGTTCTGATGGTCGGTGAGGATGAGAAATGGGTCCTTGGTGCCTTCCAGCCAGTGTCTCCACTCCTCTAATGCCAATTTCACCGCCAAGAGCTCCGGTCGCCAAAGGCATAGTTCCTCCCTGCAGGAGACAGTTTTTTTGTTGTAGTATGCACATGGATACAATTTCTGTGGGTTACCTTCACGTTGGGACAAGACGGCCCCCACGCCCACTTCTGAAGTGTGTACCTCCACCTCGGAGAGGCAGCATAGGATCTGGGTGTTTCAGCAAAGGGGCGGAGGGGAAACGCCCCTTCAGTATACGGAAGGCCTCATTGACTGCAGGACTCCACACCAACTTATGAGGACCACCCTTGAGGTGGGAGGAGAGGCGATGGAGCTGAAGTTCCTAATGAAGCGGCGGTAGAAGTTGGCAAACCCCAAAAACCGTTGTAGCCCATTTATGGTGGTTGGGACTGGTCATGACTGCATCGCCCTTCCTCTCCTCCATCATAACTCCCTATGGACTGATCCTAAGAAGGAAACAGCGACCTGATGGAACTGGCACTTCTCCGCTTTCACATACAGGTGATTCTCCAGGAGTCGTTCCAGGACTACTCTGACGTTGGCGATGTAATCCTCCAACGTGGCCGAGTAGACCAGGATGTCATTGATATACACAACCACCTCCTGGCACCCAAGCATGTCCTGGAACACCTCGTTAACGAATGCCTGGAACACTGACGGAGCATTGGCTAATCCATAAGGCATCACCAAGTACTCATAGTGACCAGACATCGTGCTGAATGCCGTTTTCCATTTATTCCCCTCCCGGATGCGGATCAGATTGTATGCACTCCGTAGGTCCAATTTGGTATTAAAAGAAACGGGACCCGCTGAGCTGTTCGATCGCGGCCAGCACCAACGGGAGAGGGTAGCAGTACTTGGTGGTGAAGGAATTGAGTTCTCTGTAATTGATGCACAGGTGTAGATCTCCGTCCTTCTTGGCAACGAAGAAGAAGCCCGCCAACTCAGGGGAGGTGGACGTTCGGATGAAACTCTGTTGGAGAGCTTCCTGGATGTACTCCATAGCCTTGGTTTCAGCCACCGACAGAGGGTAGATGTGGAGGCGTAGAGCCTGCAAGCAGGTCGATGCCACAGTCCCAGGGGTGATGAGGACAGAGACAGACAGGTGGCGCAGGTCTTGGAGAAAACGTCCCGGAGATCCTGGTATACTGAGTAAAG
Source organism: Salmo salar (assembly GCF_965601325.2). Taxonomy (NCBI): domain Eukaryota; kingdom Metazoa; phylum Chordata; class Actinopteri; order Salmoniformes; family Salmonidae; genus Salmo; species Salmo salar. The sequence goes on along the minus strand of NC_138296.1, from coordinate 59,415,325 downwards.
GGTCTGAACACTTATGTAAATGTTTTTTATGTTTTTATACATTTGCAAACATTTCTACAAACCTGTTTTTGCTTTGTCATTATGGGGTATTGTGTGTAGATTGATGAGGAAAAAATGATTTCATGAATTTTAGAATAAGGCTGTGATGTAACAAAATATGGAAAAAGTGAAGGGGTCTGAATACTTTCTAAATTTGTATTTAAAAAATATATATTTAACCTTTATTTAACCAGGTAGGCTAGTTGAGAACAAGTTCTCATTTACAACTGCGACCTGGCCAAGATAAAGCAAAGCAGTGCAACACAAACAACAACACAGAGTTACACATGGAATAAACAAACATACAGTTGATAATACAATAGAAAAAGTCTATACACAATGTGTGCAAATGAGGTAGGATAAGGAAGGTAAGCGAATAAATAGGCCATAGTGGCGAAAAAATTACAATATAGCAATTAAACACTGGAGTGATAGATGTGCAGAAGATGAGTGTGCAAGTAGAGATACTGGTGTGCAAAGGAGCAAAATAAATAACAGTATGGGGATGAGGTAGTTAGATGGGCTATTTACAGATGGGCTATGTACAGGTGCAGTGATCTGTGAGCTGCTCTGACAGCTGGTGCTTAAAGTTAGTGTGGGAGATATGAGTCTCCAGCTTCAGTGATTTTTTTTTTTGCAGTTCGTTCCAGTCATTGGCAGCAGAGAACTGTAAGGCAAGGCTGAATGCAGTGTACATAAATGTTAACTAAGTCAGCAAGACTCATAGTCATCCTCTGTGATCCTTTCTCACATGTTGAAGGTCTGTGAAACGTTTTCATAGATCTCTAGGCTTCCTTTTTATTCAAATTGTTTTAATATAAATATTTAAACAATACAAAACATACACATACAAATGACAACAGACACATACAAACATCCACAACATCACCCCTGCCCAGACCCACCTGCTTACACCCCCATCCATCTCCAGCACCCGTGTCACTCTCCGCCACATGGCCTCAAACTGCAGCATTTTATTTCTCTCAGTTGCCCATGCACTTTCAACATTTAGATAATAAAGCATTTGACTTTTCCATTTTGTTAACGATGGAGCATTGGTTGATTTGTAGTTTTGAAGTATACGTTTTTTCAAGATGATTGAGGAGAAAAGGATCGTCCAACCCATCGATCTCTAAGGTTCTGCAGGTTTCCAAAGGGTCATTTTTAAAGGTTTATATAATTGCAATCAAAACAGGTTTCAATTAAGAACCTTTTTGGATGTGCTTAGTGTATAAGCCTGAAAAGCCTGCAATTCAATGGCCTACCCATTGAGTGCTAAAATGTCACAAATATAAGGCAATTAAGTCACATACACAGATGTCTTCAATTAGAATTGTTCATGACAGCTTGTAAAGGCCTAATGTTATCACATGCAAATTCATTCATTTGACATCAATGGTAATATGCAGAGAGTCGAGGGATGACTGACAGAGATTTTCCTGTCTCTCTCCCCATCCCCCACCTTTCCCTCTGTGGTCTTTCATTCCTCCCGCATTCCATACCAAAACATGGCACCGTAGTGTTCCTGTTTCCGTAGTAACAGTTTCCTCTAGAGCTCTTTGTGTCCTGTCGAACCAACAGCTTGCAAGGCAACTGGAGGAGAGTCACCGATTAGTCACAGTTTGATTTGGGTTGTATCCTGTTCCCTATATAGTGCACTACTTTTGACCAACGCCTGGTCAAAAGTAGTGCACTACAGTGCCTTGCAAAAGTATTCATCCCCCTTGGTGTTTTCCCTATTTTGTTGCATTACAACCTGTCATTTAAATGGATTTTTATTTGGATTACATGTAATGGACATACACAAAATAGTCAAAATTGGTGAAGTGAAATGAAAATAATTACTTGTTTCAAAAAATTGTGTGTGAATATGTATTCACCCCCTTTGCTATGAAGCCCCTAAATAAGATCTGATGAAACCAATTACCTTCAGAAGTCACATAATTAGTTAGATTGCACACAGGTGGACTTTATTTAAGTGTCAAATGATCTGTCACATGATCTCAGTATATATAGACCTGTTCTGAAAGGCCCCAGAGTCTGCAACACCACTAAGCAAGGGGCACCAGCAAGCAAGCGGCACCTTGAAGACCAAAGACCTTTTTCCCTGAGACAAAGTTGTGGAGTAGTACAGATCAGGGTTTGGTTATAAAAAAATATCAGAAACTTTGAACATCCCACGGAGCACCATTAAATCCATTATTAAACAATGGAAAGAATATGGCACCACAACAAACCTGCCAAGAGAGGGCCGCCCACCAAAACTCACAGAGCAGGCAAGGAGGGCATTAATCAGAGAGGCAACAAAGAGACCAAAGATAACCCTGAAGGAGCTGCAAAGCTCCACAGCGGAGATTGGAGTATCTGTCCATAGGACAACTTTAAGCCGTACACTCCACAGAGCTGGGCTTTACAGAAGAGTGGCCAGAAAAGCCATTGCTTAAAGAAAAAAATAAGCAAACACATTTGGTGTTCGCCAAAAGGCATGTGGGAGTCACCCCAAATGTATGGAAGAAGGGACTCTGGTCAGAGGAGACTAAAATGTAACTTTTTGGCCATCAAGGAAAACGCTATGTCTGGCGCAAACCCAACACCTCTCATCACCCAGAGAACACCATCCATGCTGTGGGGATGTTTTTCATCGGCAGGGACTGGGAAACTGGTCAGAATTGAAGGAATCATGGATGGTGCTAAATACAGGGAAATTCTTGAGGGAAACCTGTTTCAGTCTTCCAGAGATTTGAGACTGGGATGGAGGTTCACCTTCCAGCAGGACAATGGCCCTAAGCATACTGCTAAAGCAACACTCGAGTGGTTTAAGGGAAAACATTTAAATGTCTTGGAATGGCCTAGACAAAGCCCAGACCTCAATCCAATTGAGAATCTGTGGCATGACTTAAAGATTGCTGTACACCAGCAGAACCCATCCAACTTGAAGGAGCTGGAGCAGTTTTGCCTTGAAGAATGGGCAAAAATCCCAGTAGCTAGATGTGCCAAGCTAATAAAGACATACCCCAAGAGACTTGCAGCTGTAATTGCTGCAAAAGGTGGCTCTACAAAGTATTGACTTTGGGGGGGTGAATAGTTATGCACGTTCAAGTTCTGATTTTTTGTCTTATTTTTTATTTGTTTCACAATAAAAAATATTTTGCATCTTCAAAGTGGTAGGCATGTTGTGTAAATCAAATGATACAAACCCCCCCAAAATCTATTTTAATTCCAGGTTGTAAGGCAACAAAACAGGAAAAATGCCAAGGGGGGTGAATACTTTCGCAAGCCACTGTACACAGGGAATAGGGTGACATTTGGGATGCAGGCAGCCTTGGTCTCTGTTGGTTGTGTTTGACTCAAGGATAAGACTAAAGTAATTACAATCCTCTAGCCTGAGTGAAGAGCCAAAACATTCATCCGTTTATAGTCCAACATGCTCTGGGATTTGCCTGGGAAACATAGCACAAATGGTCAAATGAATGTGTCGTGATTCAACCATGGAATGGATCAACTGCTGGTTAACGTTTGCATGTTGTTTAGTGATTTTTGCATAGAGCATCAGAAAATGAAATGATGGAAAGACGATCATGTCTGAATGTTTTCACTTCTCCTCTTCTCAAGGCTGAGAAACATTCATTTGATTCATTGGGATACATTTATAATAATAGGGCCCAGAACACCATTGCCTGAAATTTTGGGTCAAGAAGATATTGTCCTTGTGTATTTTTAAGCTTCCATTCAGACTATTTTTCCAGTACACTATCTATGACTGTCCATATTCCATAGTCTGTACACCAAGGGCACAGTCCTTTACAAAGGCAGTGGAATAGAGAAGTGCAGCTATATACTGTAGATTGAAAGACTCACTACCATGTCCCTACCCAACCTTTCCCTCCACTGTGTGCCAGATTCACCAAGCCCTCTGACAATTATCCCCGTTTTGGGTAAAATGCCAACAACAACATTGGGAAAGGGAGATACAACTGACTAGGTACAACTGAATGCTTTCAACTGAAATGTGTCTTCCACATTTAATCCAACCCCTCTGAATCAGAGAGGTGCGGGAGGCTGCCATAATTGACATCCACGTCTTCTTGGTTGATAACCCCCTCCTTTAGCAGGACTAAAAAAAGGAAGGACTAAGCTACTACTTGGAAACTTTCTGCAGCTATTTCCAATAACAATTATGACGGACCGATAAGGTCTCTGGGTTTCAGTCTAATTCAATTCCAGTGTAACCGCCTCACAGAGCTAAAGTGGCAGCTATACTGCTCTCATATCAGTCAACACTGACTATGCAACAGTAAGTCGATAAAATAATGATATTTCACTTCATGACTACTACCATTTAAGATTTAATATAGTTTTAGAGGTGCCGCTCTACCCTCTCTGCCTAGGCTATAACCTGCAACCAATTAATCAAACCTGAGCTCAATCAAACCTGAGCCCCCCTCATGAAATGTCGGAGATCTCAATGTCTGATATTGGAACAACCCATAGAGCACTTTATTAAGGGAACCTACATGGGGTTATTTCATGAGATTTTGATTTCGATATTGTACCCACTAAAATATGAATGGACATCCAATCCTTGTTCTAATCAAATCGTTGTATAATAGATAATACTGAATCTAATTTAGGAAGGAACATTCCAAATCTTTCCAAACCTGTACAGTGAGGGAAAAAACTATTTGATCCCCTGCTGATTTTGTACGTTTACCCACTGACAAAGAAATGATTACTCTATCATTTTAATGGTAGGTTTATTTGAACAGTGAGAGACAGAATAACAACAAAAAAATCCAGAAAAACGCATGTCAAAAATGTTATAAAATGATTTGCATTTTAATGAGGGAAATAAGTATTTGACCCCTCTGCAAAACATGACTTAGTACTTGGTGGCAAAACCCTTGTTGGCAATCACAGAGGTCAGACGTTTCTTGTAGTTGGCCACCAGGTTTGCACACATCTCAGGAGGGATTTTGTCCCACTCCTCTTTGCGGATCTTCTCCAAGTCATTAAGGTTTCGAGGCTGACGTTTGGCAACTCGAACCTTCAGCTCCCTCCGCAGATTTTCTATGGGATTAAGGTCTGGAGACTGGCTAGGCCACTCCAGGACCTTAATGTGCTTCTTCTTGAGCCACCCCTTTGTTGCCTTGGCCATGTGTTTTGGGTCATTGTCATGCTGGAATACCCATCCACGACCCATTTTCAATGCCCTGGCTGAGTGAAGGAGGTTCTCACCCAAGATTTGACGGTACATGGCCCCATCTATCGTCCCTTTGATGCGGTGAAGTTGTCCTGTCCCCTTAGCAGAAAAACACCCCCAAAGCATAATGTTTCCACCTCCATGTTTGACAGTGGGGATGGTGTTCTTGGGGTCATAGGCAGCATTCCTCCTCCTCCAAACACGGCGAGTTGAGTTGATGCCAAAGAGCTCCATTTTGGTCTCATCTGACCACAACACTTTCACCCAGTTGTCCTCTGAATCATTCAGATGTTCATTGGCAAACTTCAGACGGGCATGTATATGTGCTTTCTTGAGCAGAGGGACCTTGCGGGCGCTGCAGGATTTCAGTTCTTCACAGCGTAGTGTGTTGTTTTCTTGGTGACTATGGTCCCAGCTGCCTTGAGATCATTGACAAGATCCTCCCGTGTAGTTCTGGGCTGATTCCTCACCATTCTCATGATCATTGCAACTCCACGAGGTGAGAGCTTGCATGGAGCCCCAGGCCGAGGGAGATTGACAGTTCTTTTGTGTTTCTTCCATTTGCGAATAATCGCACCAACTGTTGTCACCATCTCACCAAGCTGCTTGGTGATGGTCTTGTAGCCCATTCCAGCCTTGTGTAGGTCTACAATCTTGTCCCTGTCATCCTTGGAGAGCTCTTTGGTCTTGGCCATGGTGGAGAGTTTGGAATATGATGGATTGATTGCTTCTGTGGACAGGTGTCTTTTATACAGGTAACAAACTGAGATTAGGAGCACTCCCTTTAAGAGTGTGCTCCTAATCTCAGCTCGTTACCTGTATAAAAGACACCTGGGAGCCAGAAATCTTTCTGATTGAGAGGGGGTCAAATACTTATTTCCCTCATTAAAATGCAAATCAATTTATAACATTTTTGACATGCATTTTTCTGGATTTTTTTGTTGTTATTCTGTCTCTCACTGTTCAAATACAAATAAAAATTCTAGACTGATCATTTTTGTCAATTCTAGACTGATCATCTTTGTCAATGGGCAAACGAACAAAATCAGCAGGGGATCAAATACTTTTTTCCCTCACTGTATGTTATGGGCTACGTCCCAAATGGCACCCTACTTACTACACAGTGCAGTACTTTTGACCAAGATGCCATTTGGGACACAACCATGATCTGAGAATGATTGAAGTCTTGTGAGAGGAGCCAAAGTGGAGTATTTTGATGAATCTCCCCACCAAGCCAAGAATAACAGGGTCTGGGGCTGTTCTTACTAAGACCAGTCGCTCTGTCCTCTCAGTCTTGCAGACAGAGGCAAAGTTCTTAATGTTAAGGTTACCTAAGAATATGGATCATCAGTACTAATTGATGTTTTAAGTATATTGACCAGAGTGCTAAAGGTAAGATATTAGTGATGTGGAAAAAAATCGATACAGTAGAGTATCGCAATACATTTTTTTACGATATCGATTTATATGACAAAGTGTTGATTCCAAAAATGTTCGCTAAGATGTTACCATTAAAGAGGCAATCTGCAGTTTCTACATCCATTTTTTAGACCTTTAAATTGATGATATATACCCATTGATTCTTGAAGAATATAACTTAGATGCCTATGAGCTTAGTTCAACTGTCCTACCCCATCAGAACCCAAAATATAAGCTTGTTTTTGTCTTTATTTGTAAACTAGGTAAATATAAACAAACACTGTGTAATTTTGATATCATGGATGGTCAGTCCTTGTATCCATAACTCTATCCATGAGTTTGAGAATGGTTACATTTCTCTAGCCCCATCCCTCAGCGTTCTACCAAAATAGTGGCTTAGAGACTGCTTTGTTATTGTTTGAACTGCAGATTTCCACATTAAATTGTGAGCTAATATGTTTTGATCACTTATTTCCATGACTGATCAAACTCATTTTCTCATGACTCTCTCTTGTCCCTCTACAGGAGAAATATAGTGACCAATGTTTGGAACAGTGAATTGCATTGAAATTGCCATATCGAATCGTAATACATATAGAATTGTCATACATATAGAATCTAGGGCTGTCCCAGACCAAAATGTTGTCTGTTCTTTCAACCAATCAGTTGGTTGAAATTGTACCATATATAGACACACCCTATGTGGTTTAATAAAATCAACTATATGCACTGAGCTTAATGCTTTAAGTGCACTGTTTGAATAAATAATTAAGACACACAAATGACTCGAGGCAGCCAGAGATCAAGATAACCCCATGGGAACAAACTGTTCCCGACCCTCCTGCTCATGCCGGCCTTCGCAGATTCTGCCGTTATGCTCCTGAAGTTGCTGGTAATAGGCTACACCAGGGGTCTGAAAACTTTTTCATGGGGAGTGCTAACCTGACAATTTATCAATTTTTTTTTTTACATACATCATTTATCTTACAATTTCTAACCGATCTGCATGCCAGTTATGATTTTCATATACACATTTTCGTGGAACATTTCAATTATAATAATGTATTTTTGTACTATTGCCAACTAGGTAAAAAAATAGCCTACATAAAGCCAACAAATAAAAACATTGTAGGTAGAAAATATCATGATTTAAAAATAAATATCCTATAGGCCTAAATCACATTGGCTACACATGGAGGTTTGTTCATGTTCTTTCAATCGCATTTGTCTCTCTACTCTGCCTGTCTGCATCGAACTTGAAACATATCAACTATCAAACTGCAAGTTCATATCAACTATCAACTGGGTCGGCCCTCAGGTCACTCTAGCAAACTTGAAACATTGTATCAACTATTCTGGGCCCTCAGTTTACCCCAGCAGTGAGCTCCAGACAGACACCGCTGTATTTGCAGAACTTCGCAAGGGATAAGAAAGTAGCCTAATCAGATATTTTACGACGTTTTCACTGCATGATATTTTCCCCTTTCACACCGAGGCTTGGTGGTTATAAGGGAGAGAGCTGGTAAGAATTGTCAAATACATTGAGGAGCTATTGTATATCATTCTCAATGGATGTAAAAACAGACTTTGTTTACTTGCTGTTTGAGGTGAAGAAAAATACTTTGAGAAGCTCCACAGCTCATTAGCAGTGGTGAGTTAAGACAATCAGAAATACTATCAGACATCCCCAAATGTGTACATTTGCGCGCAGGCCAGGTAGCCTAAGCTTACTTCCATGCGTAATCAGGTGCGCGTCTTTACTCAACATTGACAAGAGCGCTCCAAACAAAAGACAATTAATAAATTGACAACACGTAAATGGAATGAAATAAACCAAAACTTGTTTCTCACAAGTGTAGCATAGGTTGTGAGCTCTGCAATCAACATGTCCACTCCGCCAATGAGAACGGTGAACGACTGTATGCATTAACAGAAATGACTGTAGCCAAACAAACATTGTAGATTAGAAAATATGGGAATTAATGGTAATTGTATTACTGGTGATATATGTAATGAGGAATTGATAGTCACTAACAATAAAATGGCAAATAATTCACACAGTTAAGTTATGAAACAATGTATGTGCACAAACTGGCCAGAGAGAGCATTCTGGAGAGAGACGCGCCTTGTGCAGAGTGATGGACCGAGCCATCCCCGCGGCCTCCGCAATGGATTAGTCCACGCTTCATGTCCACCAGATGCATCATAGTCTTGCATTCCGGCGGATGTCATTCATTTTCAATGGAGCGGTCCGCAACACTACGTTGGGGGTGTCCCACTAGGCTGCGTTCTGTGTACCACATGCATTCAATATTTTCAACTTGTGTGTTGCTTTACCGTGCGGTGGTACAAATGGGAGTACACACAGACTCCAACTACCTAGCTTTTAGAGAGTTGAAAAGCGAAGTACATGTGCCTCAGTACATAAAATGCGGGCTAGACATTCGACAAAACAAAACACATGCATCTGGTGGACATCGGGCATGACATATTTTTGATAAATTTGCGACCGCAAACTAAATAAAATCTCCGTCAACTAACAGTATATAGACCAAACAATAGACCAGTCGACTAAATGGGGTCAGCCCTAATAGAATCGCAATACAAATCGTATCTGCATCTAAGTATCCTGATAATATCGGATCGGGGGCTTCCTGGTAACTCCCAAGCCTACAAGATATGGAGTGTACTATTTGCATTAGAGCTGAATCCACAGCAGACAGCCAGTGACTGTTGTTGTTCGAGGCCATTCCATTTGAATGGAAAAATGCATATAAGGCCATAACATATTTATGGAAAGCGCCCAGTCCAGGGGGTGTACTTATAGCCTACATAATGCTACCTCACGCTATAAACAGGAGATTGGCCTACAGGGCAGGAGCCTTTCTGGCTCAGACAAGGCTTACTTTTACTTCACTTCATTCATTTTTCTTCTAATTGCACAGAAGGTCATGCCCCTTATAAGGGAAAATTCACGTAGCGCCATACCATTGCCATATGCACAGAATGTGCTACTAGATACCCAGACAGCAGCAGGCTTTGAAAAGAGAAGAAGGGAGCCTCTGTTCATATCTATAAATAATGTGAAATAAACATGAGGGCGTACCTTTTCATTTCATGGCTTTGTCACGGATGCCAGTCGAGTAAGATGCTTGGAAATTGTTTTTCTTTTCAGCCCTAGGCCAGTAGATTTCAGTCAGTGGATGCATTCCAAATGGTCTCTTATTCCCTATATCCTCCTGAGACCCGAAAGAAAAAACGTTTGGGATACATTTAAAAAAAAATTATGTACATAAGTGTTTGGGGGTGAAAAACAACATTTTACGAAGAAAAAAAGTTAGAAGACATTGTTATTTATCTTTTATTGTAAGTGCAAAATTGTCCTCTGTAGTGGTCATTAGGATGTAAACATGAAAACATTTACATTAAAGCACAGAGTTTCTAAACCCAGAGGCGAAAACATAGCTAGACTTCCGGGAACGCTTACAAAACAGGCGAAACAGACCAGGCCGGGGTTTGAGAAGTCAATGAAAGAAGTGAACAATTCTTCTTAAGTTGTTCATTTTCTTAAACTAAAGGCACAATCTAGATTTGAACCAATGTCTTAAGTAGTTGAACATGTTATTACTCCAACCTTGTGAAAGTGACACACTGACACGTTTTAATTTTCATCAAAAACACTTTTATATCGAAGGATTGTGTTAATTAATAATTACACACACTTCTTTTCAAATTTCTATAATATCTACTAATTTTGATGGCAGACATTTTTTTAAGAACCAAGAAGATAAAGATGTCAAGGTCACACCCACACACATCTCACTGAATACTGTGGCTTATATGGCCTCAGCGATACAGACCAAGAACTGACGTTCACTAGAGACGACAAAAATGAAATGCACTACTTTTCACCAGAGCCCTATGGGGTGTGTTGAATTGTGCCACTGAAAAGCAGACTATTCATTTTCACTTTCCAGGAAGTTCATTACTCATTGGCCCTGGCCCTCTTGTCTTGTCATCTAATGAAGTCAGATACAAAGGACATGACAGTAGTGCTTTAATGTGATTGCACTAACCAACATCTGTTCATGAACAAAACACTGGGATTGGTATAAGTGAGTTAGCTAATCAAATGATTGCTGTGTCGTGTGTGTGTGGGGGGGCTGTGTGTGTGTGCGCGCATGTCTGTTTGTTCTAACAGTTTTATTAGTTGTAAACATTCCACCCACTCAACTACAGAGACCACACTAAGAACAGCTACCAATTAGGCCTACATACTTTTCCATTCTTAAACCTTTCTTTTTATCTTCTCTCATGCAGCTGTCCGTTCCTGGCGTCCAACCTGACCCCAGCCATCCCAGTGATCGGAGGGGTGTTGTTTTTCTTTGTGCTGGGGATGCTCTTCAGGGCCAGCTTCAGTGACCCGGGGGTCCTGCCCCGCGCCACGCCCGACGAGGCTGCCGACCTGGAGAGACAAATAGGTAACTATGGAGACAACCTCGTTTCCTGACGGTCCAGAGTCCAGGGGATGGTTTCCCAAATGGCACCCTATTCCCTATATAGTGTATGTGAGTAGTATACTACTTTTGACCAGAGGTGGGTTTTGGTCAAATGTAGTGCACTATGTAGGGAATAGGGTGCCAAGGTCCTGGTCAAAAGTAGGGCACTATGTAGGGAATAGGGTGCATTTTGGGACTTGGACCAGGCAGGACTCTGACTCAGAGTCTCTGATGCTGCCTCTTCTCCTTGTTTGTGTTCAGCTAATGAGGCAGATAGATTTGAGGTCAACGTAAACTTCACCCGACCACTGTCAAACGGTTTGGATCGAGCCAATCACATGCGGCCTCTAAACGCCTTTGGTGTCTGTGTGCGCGTGTGAGAGGATAAGGTATTCAGTGTTGTTTATGTTTGGAGATGACATCAGCTTCGAGAGGCGCTTTGCCCTGAGCACCAATGGCATGTTGTTCAAACAGTCTGACTAAGGGCCTCGTTTTAGAGTTCAATCTATAAAATATCTCACCAGAAGCCCAAATGGTTCCATATTCCCTGTATAGTGCACTACTTTTGACCAGGGCTCATAGGGCTCTGGTCAAAAGTAGTGCAATATGTAGGGAATAGGGTGCCATTTAGGATGCAACCCTCTATCACAGGAGCAAGCCACTAGTTCCGTTTTGTTATGAGATGTCCAATCCAATGCGTAGCAAGAAGAATCAGTCAGTGATTTTCAATGAGCGAAATCTGTGCTATATAGACAGAACAATCTGGATGTATTTTTGGAACTCTGTTTTTTCCTGTGAATACAGCATTCCAGAACTGACTTGTCAATCACAAAAGATCCAGTACTAAGAGAATTAGCAAATTTGGGCGTTGTTTGCTCTGTTTATCTAACTCCAGCTTTCTTAGAGCAGCAGAGAAAGCGTCTCTCATGGTTACGTCACAAATGCCCCCCTATTCCCCGTGTAGTGCACTACCGTAGGGCTCCAGTCAAAAGTAGTGCACTATATAGGGATTAGGGTGCCATTTGGGACACAAGCCTGTGTCTCACCACATCAACAGTGTTTTATACAGCCGTTGAGGAAGGGTAGAAGTAATTTACTGTTATATTTACTCAATTCGGTTGTATACTGTCTGTGGTCGGTCACAATGTGCTGCACTAGAACTAACATACACACATCCTCTAGTACAGGATCTGGAGGTTCAGTACTGTATAGTCAACTCTACAAACAGCGAAATTGGTACTAATTGCCATCAAAATCATACCTGTAAACAATACCTATAAACAATAATTACATTTTGTTTATTAAACGTTGATGAAAAGTGATATTACAGGCCTGCACTGAAAAAGCAGTGAACTTTTGGAGAAGTAGTCTAGTCCTATTTATTGTCTGTTTCACAACCTTCCCTAGCTTTTGCAACCTCGAAACTCCTTCAAACGGCGTTCTTTCCCTCTCGTTGTCGCTCCCTCTCTTCAGTCTCGCTCACTACAAATGCTTGCTTTCGAGTAGCTCAATATGTTTTCAATTCTAAGCTGCTTTATTTGCTGCTTCCCACAACTCACTTGCAGTCAAACAAATCCTTCTGTCTGATATCTGCTTTGTCTCTCTCTTGCAGTGTGTGTGTGTGTGTGTGTGTGTGTGTGTGTGTGTGTGTGTGTGTGTGTGTGTGTGTGTGTGTGTGTGTGTGTGTGTGTGTGTGTGTGTGTGTGTGTGTGTGTGTGTGTGTGTTCTCCTCTCCTTTATATATATATAAATCTCATCATTCCTGCACTGTCTTCCAGCAGGAGTCTTGTTGTTATATGCATTCACAATCCTCTGTGTATAAGAACGGCATCTGAAAGTGACAGGAAGTGATCTCCTTCCCTTTCCACAATATACATAATGTATGCTCTGTTCCAACGCAACTGCCGTCACCACCACAGTCAATGTCTTGTTTTTCATGTACACAAAGTCGTGGTTAAGTATTGAGGCTAAATCTCAGTCCCACAGATGTTCGCCACATTGACGCATGGTGTTGCCTGAAACTTTGATCCAAAAACACATTACAGCCTCTTTAAAATCTTCATAGTTAACTTTATACACTCAGTTTATATTAAACAATAAACCAGTGGCACAGTGCTATGAAATGTTACAAGGAATAGCACAGTATATGAAAATACTTGTCCAAGGAAGGCAGTGATGCTGAGTGATGGCAATGGAAGCCTGTTTAAAGTATCCTCCTTTTTAAAGGAAGCCATACAGAGTTGGCTACATATTTTCAATTTCCTCTTCCAGAAAAAAGCAGAACAGATGTGTAAGGGATAAACGGAGATGTTCTGTACATTACCTTGGAAATAATGGACGACACAGCAGGACAAGGCAGAGCCAAGTAATAGCGATAATATGCATAGTAATAATGAACTGTACTTCAAATCAAAGTTTATTTGTCACGTGCGCCGAATACAACAGGTTTTCACCTTACAGTGAAATGCTTACTTACAGGCTCGAACTAATAGTGCAAAAAGGTATTAGGTGAACAATAGGTAAGTAAAGAAATTAAAACAACAGTAAAAAGACAGTGAAAAACAGTAGCGAGGCTATATACAGTAGAGAGGCTATATACAGTAGAGAGGCTATAGAAGTAGCGAGGCTATAGAAGTAGCGAGGCTACATACAGACACCGGTTAGTCAGGCTGATTGAGGTAGTATGTACATGTAGATATGGTAAAGTGACTATGCATATATGATGAACAGAGAGTAGTTGTAGCGTAAAGAGGGGTTGGCAGGTGTTGGGTGGCGGGACACAATGCAGATAGCCCGGTTAGCCAATGTGCAGGAGCACTGGTTGGTCGGGCCAATTGAGGTAGTATGTACATATGTACATGAATGTATAGTTAAAGTGACTGTGCATATATGATAAACAGAGAGTAGCAGCAGCGTAAAAGAGGGGTTGGGGGGGCACACAATGCAAATAGTCCGGGTAGCCAGTTGATTACCTGTTCAGGAGTATTATGGCTTGGGGGTAAAACTGTTGAGAAGCCTTTTTGTCCTAGACTTGGCACTCCGGTACCGCTTGCCATGCGGTAGTAGAAAGAACAGTCTATGACTGGGGTGGCTGGAGTCTTTGACCATTTTTAGGGACTTCCTCTGACACCGCCTGGTGTAGAGGTCCTGGATGGCAGGCAGCTTAGCCCCAGTGATGTACCCGGCCGTACACACTACCCTCTGTAGTGCCTTGCGGTCGGAGGCCGAGCAATTGCCGTACCAGGCAGTGATGCAACCAGGCAGGATGCTCTCGATGTTGCAGATGGAGAACCTTTTGAGGATCTTAGGACTCATGCCAAATCTATTTAGTTTCCTGAGGGGGAATAGGCTTTGTCATGCCCTCTTCACGACTGTCTTGGTGTGTTTGGACCATTCTAGTTTGTTGGTGATGTGGACACCAAGGAACTTGAAGCTCTCAACCTGCTCTACTACAGCCCTGTCGATGAGAATGGGGGCGTACTCGGTCCTCCTTTTCCTGTAGTCCACAATCATCTCCTTAGTCTTGGTTACAATGAGGGATAGGTTGTTATTCTGGCCCCACCCGGCCAGGTCTCTGATCTCCTCCATATAGGCTGTCTCGTCGTTGTCGGTGATCAGGCCTACCACTGTTGTGTCGTCTGCAAACTTAATGATGGTGTTGGAGTCATGTCTGGCCATGCAGTCGTGGGTGAACAGGGAGTACAGCAGGGGACTGAGCACACACTCCTGGGGGGCTCCAGTGTTGAGGATCAGCGTGGCAGATGTATTGTTACCTACCCTCACCACCTGGGGGCGGCCTGTCAGGAAGTCCAGGATTCAGTTGCAGAGGGAGGTGTTTAGTCCCAGGATCCTTAGCTTAGTGATGAGCTTTGAGGGTACTTTGGTGTTGAACGCTGAGCTGTAGTCAATGAATAGCATTCTCACATAAGTGTTCCTTTTGTCCAGTCCGTCCTGCAGCAAAGCAACCCCGTGCTTCACGGTTGGGATGGTGTTCTTCGGCTTGCAAGCGTCCCCCTTTTTCTTCCAAACATAACGATGGTCATTATGGCCAAACAGCCCTATTTTTGTTTCATCAGACCAGAGGACATTTCTCCAAAAAGTACGATCTTTGTCCCCATGTGCAGTCTGCCTTTTTTACGGCAATTTTGGAGCGGTGGCTTCTTCCTTGCTGAACGGCCTTTCAGATTATGCCGATATAGGACTCGTTTTACTGTGGATATAGATACTTTTGTACCCGTTTCCTCCAGCATCTTCACAAGGTCCTTTGCTCTTGTTCTGGGATTGATTTGCACTTTTCGGCACCAAAGTACGTTCATCTCTAGGAGACAGAACGCGTCTCCTTCCTGAGTGGTATGACGGCTGCGTGGTCCCATGGTGTTTATACTTGCATACTATTATTTGTACAGATAAACGTGGTACCTTCAGGCATTTGGAAATTGCTCACAAGGATGAACCAGACTTGTGGAGGTCTACAATTTTATTTCTGAGGTCTTGGCTGATTTCTTTTGATTTTCCCATGATGTCAAGCAAAGAGGCACTGAGTTTGAAGGTAGGCCTTGAAATACATCCACAGGTACACCTCCAATTGACTCAAATGATGTCAATTAGCCAAACAGATGCTTCTAAAGCCATGACATCCTTTTCTGGAATTTTCCAAGCTGTTTTAAGGCAAAGTCAACTTAGTGTATGTAAACTTCTGACCCACTGGAATTGTGATACAGTGAATTATAAGTAAAATAATCTGTCTGTAAACAATTGTTGGATAAATGACTTGTGTCATGCACAAAGTAGATGTCCTAACCGACTTGCCAAAACTGTAGTCTGTTAACAAGAAATGTGTGGAGTGGTTGAAAACGGGTTTTAATGACTCCAACCTAAGTGTATGTAAACTTCTGACTTCAACTGTATATATATATATATATATATATATATATATATATATATATATTAACTCAGCAAAAAAAGAAATGTCCTCTCACTGTCAACTGTGTTTATTTTCAACAAACTTAACATGTGTAAATATTTGTATGAACATAACAAGATTCAACAACTGAGACATAAACTGAACAAGTTCCACAGACATGTGACTAACAGACATTGAATAATGTCTCCCTCAAAAAAGGGTGGGTCAAAATCAAAAGTAACAGTCAGTATCTGGTGTGGCCACCAGCTGCATTAAGTACTGCATTGCATCTCCTCCTCATGGACTGAACCAGATTTGCCAGTTCTTGCTGTGAGATGTTACCCCTCTCTTCCACCAAGGCACCTGCAAGTTCCGGGACATTTCTGGGGGGAATGGCCCTAGCCCTCACCCTCAGATCCAACAGGTCCCAGACGTGCTCAATGAGATTGAGATCCGGGCTCTTCGCTGGCCATGGCAGAACACTGACATTCCTGTTTTGCAGGAAATCACGCACAGAACGAGCTGTATGGCTGGTGGCATTGTCATGCTGGAGGGTCATGTCAGGATGAGCCTGCAGGAAGGGTACCACATGAGGGAGGAGGATGTCTTCCCTGTAACGCACAGCTTTGAGATTGCCTGCAATGACAATAAGCTCCATCCGATGATGCTGTGACACACCGCCCCAGACCATGGCGGACCCTCTACCTCCAAATCGATCCCGATCCAGAGTACAGGCCTCGGTGTAACGCTCATTTCTTCGATGATAAACGCGAATCCAACCATCACCCCTGGTGAGACAAAACCGTGACTCGTCAGTGAAGAGCACTTTTTGCCAGTCCTGTCTGGCCCATAGGCGACATTGTTGCCGGTGATATCTGGTGAGGACATGCCTTGCAACAGGCCTACGAGCCCTCGGTCCAGCCTCTCTCAGCCTATTGCGGACAGTCTGAGGACTGATGGAGGGATTGTGCGTTCCTGGTGTAACTCGGACAGTTGTTGTTGCCATCTTGTACTGTCCCGCAGGTGTGATGTTCGGATGTACCGATCCTGTGCAGGTGTTGTTACACGTGGTCTGCCACTGCGAGGACGATCAGCTGTCCGTCCTGTCTCACTGTAGCGCTGTCTTAGGCGTCTCACAGTACGGACATTGCAATTTATTGCCCTGGCCACATCTGCAGTCCTCATGCCTCCTTGCAGCATGCCTAAGGCACGTTCACGCAGATGAGCAGGGACCCTGGGCATCTTTCTTTTGGTGTTTTTCAGAGTCAGTAGAAAGGCCTCTTTAGTGTCCTAAGTTTTCATAACTGTGACCTTAATTGCCTACCGTCTGTAAGCTGTTTGTGTCTTAAGGACCTTTCCACAGGTGCATGTTCATTAATTGTTTGTTTATGGTTCATTGAACAAGCATGGGAAACAGTGTTTAAACCCTTTACAATGAAGATCTGTGAAGTTGTTTGGATTTTTACGAATTATCTTTGAAAGACAGGGTTCTGAAAAATGTACGTCTTTTTTTGCTGAGTTATATATGTGTATATATACACTGCTCAAAAAAATAAAGGGAACAGTTAAACAACACAATGTAACTCCAAGTCAATCACACTTCTGTGAAATCAAACTGTCCATTTAGGAAGCAACACTGATTGACAATAAATTTCACATGCTGTTGTGCAAATGGAATAGAAAACAGGTGGAAATTATAGGCAATTAGCAAGACACCCCCAATAAAGGAGTGGTTCTGCAGGTGGGGACCACAGACCACTTCTCAGTTCCTATGCTTCCTGGCTGATGTTTTGGTCACTTTTGAATGCTGGCAGTGCTTTCACTCTAGTGGTAGCATGACACAGAGTCTACAACCCACACAAGTGGCTCAGGTAGTGCAGCTCATCCAGGATGGCACATGAATGCGAGCTGTGGCAAGAAGGTTTGCTGTGTCTGTCAGCGTAGTGTCCAGAGCATGGAGGCGCTACCAGGAGACAGGCCAGTACATCAGGAGACGTGGAGGAGGCCGTAGGAGGGCAACAACCCAGCAGCAGGACCGCTACCTCCGCCTTTGTGCAAGGAGGGGCAGGAGAAGCACTGCCAGAGCCCTGCAAAATGACCTCCAGCAGGCCACAAATGTGCATGTGTCTGCTCAAACGGTCAGAAACAGACTCCATGAGGGTGGTATGAGGTCCCGACGTCCACAGGTGGGGGTTGTGCTTACAGCCCAACACCGTGCAGGACGTTTGGCATTTGCCAGAGAACACCAAGATTGGCAAATTCGCCACTGGCGCCCTGTGCTCTTCACAGATGAAAGCAGGTTCACACTGAGCACGTGACAGACGTGACAGAGTCTGGATACGCCGTGGAGAACGTTCTGCTGCCTGCAACATCCTCCAGCATGACCGGTTTGGCGGTGGGTCAGTCATGGTGTGGGGTGGCATTTCTTTGGGGGGCCGCACACCCCTCCATGTGCTCGCCAGAGGTAGCCTGACTGCCATTAGGTACCGAGATGAGATCCTCAGACCCCTTGTGAGACCATATGCTGGTGCGGTTGGCCCTGGGTTCCTCCTAATGCAAGACACTGCTAGACCTCATGTGGCTGGAGTGTGTCAGCAGTTCCTGCAAGAGGAAGGCATTGATGCTATGGATTGGCCCGCCCGTTTCCCAGACCTGAATCCAATTGAGCACATCTGGGACATCATGTCTCGCTCCATCCACCAATGCCACGTTGCACCACAGACTGTCCAGGAGTTGGCGGATGCTTTAGTCCAGGTCTGGGAGGAGATCCCTCAGGAGACCATCCGCCACCTCATCAGGAGCATGCCCAGGCATTGTAGGGAGGTCATACAGGCACGTGGAGGCCACACACACTACTGAGCCTCATTTTGACTTGTTTTAAGGACATTACATCAAAGTTGGATCAGCCTGTAGTGTGGTTTTCCACTTTAATTTTGAGTGTGACTCCAAATCCAGACCTCCATGGGTTGATAAATTGGATTTCCATTGATTATTTTTGTGTGATTTTGTTGTCAGCACATTCAACTATGTAAAGAAAAAAATATTTAATAAGATTATTTCTTTCATTCAGATCTAGGATGTGTTGTTTAAGTGTTCCCTTTATTTTTTTGAGCAATATATATACACACAGTACCAGTCAAAAGTTTGGACACACCTACTCATTCAAGGGTTTTTCTTTATTTTTACTATTTTGTACATTGTATAATAATAGTGAAGGCATCAAAACTATGAAATAACACATGGCTCATGTAGTAACCAAAGTGTTAAACAAATCATAAATATATTTTATATTTGAGATTCTTCAAAGTAGCCACTGTTTGCCTTTATGACAGCTTTGCACCGCCTTGGCATTCTCTCAACCAGCTTAATGAGGTAGTCACCTGGAATGAATTCATTTAACAGGTGTGCCTTGTTAAACGTTAATTTGTGGAATTTCTTTCCTTCTAAATGCGTTTGAGCCAATCAGTTGTGTTGTGACAATGTAGGGTTGGTATACAGAAGATAGCCCTATCTGGTAAAAGACCAAGTCCATATTATGGGAAGAAGAGCTCAAGTAAGCAAAAATAAATTACAGTCCATCATTACTTTAAGACATGAAGGTCAGTCAATCCGAAGCATTTCAAGAACTTCTTCAAGTATAGTTGCAAAAACCATCAAGCACTATGATGAAACTGGCTCTCATGAGGACCTCCACAGGAAAGGAAGACCCAGAGTTACCTCTGCTGCAGAGGATAAGTTCATTAGAGTTACCAGCCTCAGTAATTGCAGCCCAAATAAATGCTTTACAGAGATCAAGTAACAGACACATCTCAACATCAACTGTTCAGAGGAGACTGAGTGAATCAAGCCTTCATGGTCGAATTCCTGCAAAGAAACCACTACTAAAGGACACCAATAATAAGAAGAGACTTGCTTGGGCCAAGAAACACGAGCAATGGACATTAGACCGGTGGAAATCTGTCCTTTGGTCTGATGAGTCCAAATTTGAGGTTTTTGGTTCCAACCGCCATGTCTATGTGACACGCAGAGTAGGTGAACGGATGATCTCCGCATGTGTGGTTTCCACCGTGAAGCATGGAGGGGGAAGTGTGATGGTGTGGGGGTGCTTCGCTGTCAGTGATTTATTTAGAATTCAAGGATTTGGCCAGTCTGAGATATGTATTTTTCTTTGCAACTCTGCCTAGAAAGCCAGTCGCCTCTTCACTTGAAGCCTGTAATCGAACCCACAAATGCTGATACTCCAGATACTCAACTAGTCTAAAGAAGGACAGTTTTATTGCTTCTTTAATTAGCACAACAGTTTTCAGCTGTGCTGACATAATTGCTAAATAATTTTCGAATTAGAAATTAGCCTTTTAAAATGATAAACTGGGATTAGCTAACACAACGCGCCTTTGGAACACAGGAGTGATGGTTGCTGTTAATGGGCCTTTGTACACCAATGTAGATATTCCATAAAAAATCTGCCATTTCCAGCTACAATAGTCATTTACAACATTAACATTGTCTACACTGTATTTCTGATCAATTTGATGTTATTTTAATGGACATAAACATTTGCTTTTCTTTCAAAAACAAGGACATTCCTAAGTGACCCCAAACTTTTGAATTGTAGTGTGTGTGTGTGATATATATATATATATATATATATATATATATATATATATATATATATAATGTATATGTGTATATATAATTTGTCAATTACATTTACAGTACCTTACCTGTAAACAGTAAAAGCTATAAGTAGTATTATTTTATTCGTATTATTAAGTAGTATAATTTTTTGGGGCTCCCGAGTGGCGCAGCGGTCTAAGGCACTGCATCTCAGTGCTAGAGGCATTACTATAGACCCTGGTTTGATTCCAGGCTGTATCACAACCGGCCGTGATTGGGAGTCCCATAGGGCGGCACACTATTGGCCCAGCGTCATCTGGGTTAGGGTTTGGCCGGGGTAGGCCGTCATTGTAAATAAGAATTTGTTCTTAACTGACTTGCCTAAATAAATAAAGGTTAAATAAAATAAAATAAGTTCTCCTGTCACGGGAGTAGGGAAATAAGTGATGCTGAGTGAGCCATATGCAGGGCCGTAGAGGTGTGGCCCCCCCATCTCCAAGCTTGAGGAGCAGGCCGTGTGTGTGTGTGTGTGTGTGCGTGTGTGTGTGTGTGTGTGCGTGTGCGTGTGCGTGTGCGTGTGCGTGTGTGTGTGCGTGTGCGTGTGTGTGTGTGTGTGTGTGTGTGTGTGTGTGTGCGTGTGCGTGTGCGTGTGTGCGTGCGTGCATGTGAGTGTTTGCTTGTGAGTCTGTGTGTGTATGTGCCTCTTGTCTCTGAGTGGAGTGCTAGGTCCTGCTGAGCAGATGAATAATGTAATGCCAAGTAAACACCATGCCCCAGCGGCCCGCCGCTGTAAAATGCATCAGTGAGGAAGCCAGTAAAATGTGCTGACTGAATATCAAGCTCCGAAAGCCTATGTAATCAAATCAAATCAAATTGTATTTGTGGCATGCGCCGAATACAACAGGTGTAGACCTTACAGTGAAATGCTTACTTACAAGCCCTTAACCAACAATAAAGTTTTAAGAAAAATGCCCCCAAAAAATAAGAAATTAAAGTAACAAATAATTAAAGTTAGCGGTAAAATAACAGTAGCGAAGCTATATAATGTACAGGGGGTACCGGTTGTGGTGGTTAATGTCTTTACTATCAAATGAGGAGAGACAAACTTATCACACAAGTCAGAGTTATACTTCAACTAAATCTTTAATCACTTATTAATAAGGGAGCAGGTCAATACAACGCACACATATAAAGTGAATCGATTGAGTGCTCTACGATAATGTTGGCTGGTCAACGATTCACGCTCAGATGATTCGTTGAGAGCCCCGAGACAAAAGTACAAAGGTATTTTATGGCCAAGATACAACCCTTTCAACCTACATGACGAACAACAGATGTATAGAATGGGTCACAAGGTTAAGATTTGTATGAAAGACATCTGTAATTCATAGCAGACAGTATCTGCTGTGTCAACAGTTTTCATTATGTAGAGACCAGTGTCTGGCCCCCCAACTCCATACTGGAGCCATGTCTCCCTGGTACGGTATAGAACAGAAACATTAACTCATGCTTTGGAATGCTCTTTAGGTTTTATCACCCAAAAGACATCGTAAATCTCCTGTCAGTGTTATCTCCCAGAGGCCCATCCTCAGTAGAACACACACACAATAGTTATAAGAATCCTCTATTCTGTTGCATAAAACAACCATTTGATGCAATAAAAGTATTATAACATAATCTTGCAATTTTCCACCATACGGTTCAGAGTCAATGTGCGGGGGCACCGGTTAGTCAAGGTAATTGAGGTAATATGTACATGTAGGTAGAGTTATTAAAGTGACTATGCATAGATAATAACAGAAAGTAGCATCAGCAAAAAAAGAGGGGGGGGGGGGCAATGCAAATAGTCTGAGTAGCCATTTGATTAGATGTTCAGAAGTCTTATTGCTTGGGGGTAGAAGCTGTTTAGAAGCCCCTGAAATGTGATGGCGTGACTTGCTTTGTTTATCACAGGGAAATAAAAACAGAGCCTGAAAATTGCCCAAACTCAAACCCCCTTGGATACAGGAACTCGTATCTGGCCCCTAACGGACTGGCTGTGCTTTAGGAATAAGATACAGCTCTGAGGCGGCACTGAATATCCACCATAGGAGAACAAAGGAACATGCTTCCCTTGTGAACTAAATCTGACTTGCTCTTGTTTGGTCCTCCTCAGACGCGGCTAACGGCCCCAGTGGTCCAGGGTACAGGCCGCCCCCGAGGACCAGAGAGGTGGTCATCAACGGGCAGACGGTGAAGCTCAAGTACTGCTTCACCTGCAAGATCTTCAGGCCCCCACGGGCCTCGCACTGCAGCCTGTGCGACAATTGTGTGGGTGAGTACTGTAGTCCTGAAAACAATAGGAGAAGCTAACTGACTCGATGGCTGTTCCATATGCATGACTTTTAAACCATCTACTCTCTCCCATCTCTCCCTTTCCCTTTCCACTGTTTTATTTCCCTTTCTATCTGCTTCTCTCTTCTTTATTTCTCTATTCCACTCTTTCCCTTCCCTCTGTCCGACCACTTTTCTATTTCCCTTTGTCTAAACATACCTTTCCTCTCTCTCTCTCTCTCTCTCTCTGCAGAGCGTTTCGATCACCACTGTCCCTGGGTGGGGAACTGTGTGGGAAAGAGGAACTACCGTTTCTTCTACCTCTTCATCCTCTCCCTCTCCTTCCTCACTGTATTCATATTCGCCTTCGTCATCACACACGTCATCCTGAGTGAGTATAATACCGACCAGAGACTGAAACACACACACACACACAAAGCGGTGATGCCCTGAAATACACACAACACTGTTTTTCCCCAAACAATGTCCCCCAGGTGCCCAGAACATACTCGTTGTTTTCCAGATAATATCATCAATGACAAGATGAGTGAATGCATAACACTGGTATTTCTCTCACACGTAATCAAGTTTTTTTTTTGCCCTAGCCTTCTCTAATTGTAACTCTAATTATCCTTACCCCATACACAGCAGTTGAGCCGAAGTTACCCACAACCAGGTTTTCAAGCGTATTTCACCGTCAGCAGTATCCACCCATAAACAAAGGGCCGCTAGCCCTGAGCAGCACTACCTCCGAGGGCACTTCATCTCGATCAGCACCACCTCCCACTTCCCCTCCGCCCCTCTACCTCTACCCCTCTTCAGAATACTACCCTCCCTCTCTCCCTGCTTCCCAGCGCCAGTGGAGGCTGGCTGTCAGGAAAGCTGCTGACACGGCTGGTCTCGCTCTCTATGGGGGAGAGAGGGAGCGCTGTTTGTGGTGCTTTACTGTACACACAGCTCAATCAAGCAGAGCAGAAGCAGGCCAGGGGTCGTATGTATCGAGCCTCTCAGAGTAAGAGTGCTGATCTAGGATCAGGTCCCCCCCATGTAATCTCATCTAAAAGGATGAACTGATCCTAAATCAGCACTCCTACTCTGAGATACACTGAGTTGTATACATACGGCCCCAGGGGTTTGCACTGTGCAAACCCAGTCTGGGGACCACCACTCACTGTGCAGAGAGAGAGGCAACGAACACATATCCTGGCTTTACTTACCTGTTTGTTTCTTAGCCATTTCCACAAATCCCACGATGGCTTTTCTGGGTGATTAAGGCTTTTCTACAGGCAATAACGAGTGGATTTAGGTTTAATCTGTATCAGTCATCAGCATTCGGCCCATTGATTACTGTGACTAACAGCGTCAGTTGTGGGTATTGATTTTGGTTAGTTCTTATTTTTAGTGTTTCTGTGTGTAGCCTAGAGATGGGGTTTGGGGAGCTTCTTCTGAACCATTAGCTGTCAGTCATTGTCTGCATCCCAAATGGGCCCTGGTTAAAAGTAGTGCACTATAGGATAGGGTGCCATTTGAGATGCACACATTCCCTGCTGAACCACAGTAGAGGTGTTTTGATCAAGACTAGAGTTCCTGGTAGGAAATCCTTGACCGATTTTAGCCTATTGACCCTTCACATTTAGGCCTGACTTAAACCTATTTTGGTGCAGTCAGTGTGACTAGCATCAGTTACAGCTGAAGTCGGAAGTTTACATACACTTAGGTTGGAATCATTAAAACTCGTTTTTTAACCACTCCACAAATTTCTTGTTTGGCAAGACGTGTTTGGCAAGTCGGTTAGGGCCTCTACTTTGTGCATGACAAGTAATTTTTCCAACAATTGTTTACAGACATATTATTTCACTTATAAATCACTGTATCACAATTCCAGTGGGTCAGAAGTTTACATACATTAAGTTGACTGTGCCTTTAAACCTGCTTGAAAATTCCAGAAAATGATGTCATGTCTTTAGAAGCTTTAGATAGGCTAATTGACATCATTTGAGTCAACTGGAGGTGTACCTGTGGATGTATTTCAAGGCCTACCTTCATTCTCCGTGCCTCTTTGCTTGACATCATGGGAAAATCAAAAGAAATCAGCCAAGACCTCAGAAAAAAAATTGTAGACCTCCACAAGTCTGGTTCATCCTTGTGAGCAATTTCCAAATGCTTGAAGGTACCACATTCATCTGTACAAATAATAGTACGCAAGTATAAACACCATGGGACCACACAGCCGTCATACCGCTCAGGGAGGAGACGTGTGCTGTTTCCTAGAGATTAACGTACTTTGGTGCGAACAGTGCAAATCAATCCCAGAACAAGAGCAAAGGACCTTGTGAAGATGCTGTAGGAAACATGTACAAAAGTATCTATATCCACAGTAAAACGAGTCCTATATCGACATAACCTGAAAGGCCTCCCAGCAAGGAAGAAGCCACTGCTCCAAAACCGCCATAAAAAAGCCATGGGGACAAAGATCGTACTTTTTAGAGAAATGTCCTCTGGTCTGATGAAACAAAAATCTAACTGTTTGGCCGTAATGACCATCGTTATGTTTGGAGGAAAAAGGGGACGCTTGCAAGCTGAAGAACACCATCCCAACCATGAAGCACGGGGGTAGCAGCATCATGTTATGGGGGTGCTTTGCTGCAGAAGGGACTGGTGCACTTCACAAAATAGATGGCATCATGAGGAAAGGAAAATTATGTGGATATGTTGAAGCAACATCTCAAGACATCAGTCAGGAAGTTAAAGCTTGGTTGCAAATGGGTCTTCCAAATGTACAATGCCCCCAAGCATACTTCCAAAGTTGTGGCAAATGGCTTAAGACAACAAAGTCAAGGTATTGGAGTGGCCATCACAAAGCCCTGACCTCAATCCTCTAGAGAATTTGTGGGCAGAACTGAAAAAGCGTGTGCAAGCAAGGAGGCCTACAAACCTGACTCAGTTACACCAGCTTTGTCAGGAGGAATGGCCAAAATTCACCCAACTTATTGTGGGAAGCTTGTGGAAGGCTACCCGAAACGTTTGACCTAAGTTAAACAATTTAAAGGGAATGCTACCAAATACTAATTCAGTGTATGTAAGCTTCTTACCCACTGGGAATGTGATGAAAGAAATAAAAGCTGAAATAAATAATTCTCTCTACTATTATTCTGACCTTTCACATTCTTAAAATAAAGTGGTGATCTAACTGACCTAAGACAGAGCATTTTTACTAGGATTAAATGTCAGGAATTGTGAAAAACTGAGTTTAAATGTATTTGGCTGAGGTGTATGTAAACTTCTGACTTCAACTGTACGTAGACATGTTTTTCCAGACATGAGAAATACAGACATTAACAGGCGTTTGAGTCGGAGGCAGAATAATCTCCTTTCGGAGCATACAGCTTCTTGTCCTACTGTGGGTGCTGTGAAGCAGCTCTGAGATATTCCGTCACCAGGACTGAGAAGCTCTAATTCAGTGGGAAGTAATGCTGTGTATGTACTGACTAGCTCATCATCGTGGTGCTCAGCGGACCTTTGGATGTTCCCCCTCCTTACGTAACAAACCCCCGTCGTTTCTCTGCTCTCTCTGCTCTCCGCAGGATCCAACCGGACAGGCTTCCTCAGCGCACTCAAAGACAGCCCTGCCAGATATCTTTTTACTGGGGGGGAGAGTGTGTATGTGTGCATGCGCACATTTAGATGTTGGACTTCTTTATTTGTGTTTATATACTCGCCCTTTAAGTGGAAGGAGATAGCCGAGAACGTCATTAGCATGATCTCTGAATGGCAGATAACACTGCCCTTATCTCCCTCTTTCCAACTGTGGGAGTCATCTAAAGGTTATCACTCACACACACTCAGTTTCACACACACACTAACACACACTCAGAAACGATAAACACCATTTGAGGGGGTAAATTCTGCACTGTAAATTGTAGTGCAGGTTTTGGTTTGATTTGAGGGGAGTGCTAGATGCCGATATTTCATTTCCATTAGGGAGCAGCCAGATGCACTGCCTCTGTTTCCATTAGTCCCCATCCAGCCACCCCGCTGCTTTTCTGAGAATCATGCACCTGTCACGCATCATTTGGGCCTTGATCGCACACACACAGGCAGGCCCCCTACACACACACACACACACACACACACACACACACACACACACACACACACACACACACACACACACACACACACACACACACACACACACACATACACACACACACACACACACACACACACACACACACACACACACACACAGGCAGGCCCCCAGTCAGCCTGCAGAAAGGCAACGGATTTGACACGCACACAATCAGAGGGCTGAAATACACTAAGTAAATGACAGGGAGAGAGAGAGAGTCATTGATGTGCCTTGTGTGTGGCACGTGCGTTGGGTTAGATGTGTTTGTATGCATTGACCGTGTATGTTAGTCGATTGGCTGGTATGTATCCACTTTGCCTGGAGTCATTCAGGACATTACAGAGGACATAGCAGTTATTTCATGTAGCCGTACCACATGTTTCGAGCATTGCCGAGTCTTCTGGTAGTCCGTGCCACTATGTCCAACTCTGTGCATTAGCATGGTCAAGTGCAAGAGCTCTCTCCATCTCTCACCCACATTTAGATGCTGTTCATCTCAACTTGGTCTAATTGATTGATGCATGCATTTTACATTTACGTTTTATTCATTTAGCTCTTACCCAAAGCGACGTACAGTTTGTGCATTCATCTTATGATAGCTAGGTGGGACAACCACATATCACAGTCATAGTAATTACATTTTTTTTCTCAAAGTAACTATCAGAAAAGTCAGAGCTAGTAAGGGGGAAATAAGTGTGAGTGTTAGTTCACAAAATTATTTTATTTATTTATTTTGGGGAGAGGTGTGAGGAGGGGGTCTGAGGGGGGGGGCGCTGGGGATTATTTAATTAAGATACTCTTTGAAGAGGTAGGGTTTCAGATGTTTTTATAAGATGGACAGGGACTCTGCTGTCAGGGGGAAGCTGGCTCCACTATTACGGTGCTAGGACAGAGAAGAGCTTTGACTGGGCATGCATGCATGCATGGGTTTTGCGTTGCCATGACAACGCATAGGTTGTTATGGTGATGGTGGTCTCTCTTCCTTGACTGTTTGTCTCACTGTGCTGGAGGTGCTGGTGTGCTTCTTCTCGGTGTGGTCCATTGTGGGCCTGTCGGGCTTCCACACCTACCTGATCAGCTCCAATCAGACCACCAATGAGGATGTGAGTACACACACAAACAAGCACACAGATGTACGTACACACAAACAAAGACACACTCACACACACACACACCACATCTCTTCCCCCTCTTTCTCTATCAGTCTTTGACTTTGACTGCTGATAACAATTCTGTCTCGCATTAAGGGTCATTTCATGCTTGGGCCTCCATGTAATAAGTCGCTGGCATGATTTTTTTCACTTACGCTGCTGAGGTTCTGGTAGATTGAACACTCCAGAATCCTCCCTAATCCTTCTTAACTGTCTCATCTGGTCTGATTGGTCAAGTTCCACTGTCCTCCAAGAGTTTCTGAATTTCTCTTCACTTCAGTTTTCTCCTCAATTCATTAACCTTGGTTGGAGAGCGAAGTAGCTGCAGTGTTCTCCTTCCTTTGCACTGATTGGTCATGTTGCCTCTCCAGATTAAAGGGTCGTGGTCGAACAAACGGGCGAAGGACAACTACAATCCCTACAGCTACGGGAACATTCTGACCAACTGTTGTGCTGCCCTCTGTGGTCCTCTTCCACCCAGGTGAGTTGCTCTCTGCCAGGGCCAAGCTAACAGCAAGGCTGGGTCTTGTTCAGTTGGGAGAAAATGTTTTGAAACAGGGAGGTACTTGCTGAAACGTATCAAATGAGAACTCAGCCTTTTGTTTTTGCTATGGTGTGCACAAGAGTTGTGGACTTGAGTCACATGACTTGTCACAAAATTGATGATTTGAAACTCGACTTTCTAGAGAATAAAATAACTTGAGACTTGACTTGGACTTGAAACCTCAAGACTCTACTTTGACTTGAGACTGATGACTTTAAATTATCTAGCCAGGTTTTGTAATGTTTTGTCACTCATTTTTTGGCACAGAGTCTACGTGGATTACTTTACATGCAGTCAGAGACAGTAGCCGCAGCATCGCCCTTGGCTAGTAAAACACACACTCAGCCCTCTGATTGGACCAGCAAACTGTCAATCAACACAGGTCGGGTGAGCTAGCAAACGGATTGCTGATTTGCTGTACAGCTATAGGATCGGGTGCAGCGCAAACATCAAATTGTAGGGAGAGAGGATTGCTATAATAAATAAATATGCAACTCCAAAAATGGTTTGGTGATCAAGAATATTAACTGTTTACTTTGCAAGCTCACCAGCAATGGGGCAACCATTCCGAGCATATGCCTACTGGTCTTTTGTAATGTAAAAATAGCTCTCATTGATAATTTACTTATAAAGCTTGCATTTGGAATTTGTTGGTAAAATTGAATCGTTACTTTGACGAAGACGCACCATAGGCGCCAGTGGAGAGTGATTTTCTCTTGATTAAATGTTTTCTGTTGCTTTCACACATTTAAATGCATATGTGGTAAATCTATATTTCATATAATACTACAATCATTTCTAGCGTTTCATCATTTCATCCCCGTACCGTTTATTGCAACACTTATTTCTGTTTCATGTTTGATAGTTATGTCGGAAGTTCCGTGTGCCTGTGTCCTATGTCTCTGTCATTTTTGTTGTGCGTAGTAGGAGCACACGCGCCTCAGTGCACATAGAAGTAGGCTACATGGTCTGCGTTCCATAAGAAAATGATTGTTCCATGTATGCGTAGTGTTTAAATATCAGTAATAATCATTAAGTTTGATTAAGACGAATGTACCAATGGATGTGGAAATGGTCTTTTACATTGTAGAACCAGCTGATTGGTTGGAATTGCCAATTGGGTGCCAAGTTCTTATATTACCTGTTTGAGCTCCTATTAGACAGATTCCATTTGGTTTCTCGAGGGGAGGCTGTGCAGTCTTGCCCTCTACCTGTGTCAATTCAGATAGGACTGGTCCAAGGAAAATTCCATCCCAAAACACAAATCATCCACGTATGATGGAAAATGCATCATACGGGGATGATATATGTATTTTGAATGTGACATATCTTGAAAACTTGATTGCTGACATGCAAAACATTTTGGGACTATGTCAACAATCGACTAATGAAACAAAAGATCATTTTTGGGTGGAGTTTTCCTTTAAGCCTGATACAGAGGCTTTTTCTTTTTGGCTGTTGTCCGTGTATATTTGGTAAATCTACTTGTATATTTTGTATGATATGACTCTTTCACGATTGGATAACCAAAGTCCCTATTTTACAATTACATAGGCTAATCAAAATATGTTGTAGACAAAATAATGAAAAGGGCTGTCTGGTAGCCTCAATAAACAGACAAAGATTTGTAGTTGAACAAGCCGTTTCATGTATAGATTTTTTTTTAACTTCACTTGACTTGACTTAAATAACTTGACTCGACTTGCACTTGGAATGCACAACTTGGACTTGACTCAAGTCTTGACCCGTTCTACTTGGGACTCGACTTGTGACTTGAGACTTGCTTGGGATTCTAATAATAGCAACTTGGTCCCACCTCTGGTATGCACTAATGAGCGCACACCCTGCACTGAGGATCCTCACCAGTCACGACTGTAGCTATAAGGGATTTTAGATTCAGCTCTCCCTCCTCCTCCTCCTCTCCCCTTGTCACGTCCTGACCATAGTAAGTTGTTATTTTCTATGGTAGCGTGGTCAGGGCGTGACAGGGGGTGTTTATCTGTTTTTGTATGTCTATGTTCAGTTCTAGTTTTTGTATTTCTATGTTGGTCGTTGTTTGGCATGACCTCCAATTAGAGGCAGCTGGTTGTCGTTGTCTCTAATTGGAGGCGATATTTAAGTTGATGTTTGTCCCACCTGTCCTAGTGGGTGATTATATTTTGAGTAGTGTGTTTTTTCCCTCTCTGCGTCATGGTTTCTTGTTTTCTGGTTAGTTTAGGTATTTATGTATTGCATCACGTTTCACTATAATAAATATGTGGAACACAAACGCTGCATCTTGGTCCGCTCCTTATGACACCCCTCCTCCATTCCTCTCCCGTTCTGCATTAGTCAGCACCGACAGACGGAGCTCCACTTATGAGAATCACACAGCCTCCCACTGTTTTTAAAAAGCAGCACTTTCAATCAAGATATCCATCAGCGCACGCAGGAGTAATTACTGTACACTCTGTTTCTGCTGTCTTTCGAGGGAACTTGAACTAGCTTTGTCTTACACGTTATTGGGGATGAGCTCCGCACATTGTCTGCGTCCCTAATAGCAACCTATTCCCTATGTGTAGTGCACTATATAGGAAATAGGGTGCCATTTGGGACACATCCATTGTTAGCATCCTCACAGCATACCGTTGGTTATGACGTTTAACATAAATGGTCTGGCTAGAGGAGATAATGTCGTTCAGCCAGTCATTTATGGAGTAATTAGTGTGAATTTAGTGTCAATGTTATTTTTGGCACTAATTTGACTCCATACACATTACGATACCCTCAGATACAAAATCAGGTTAGTTTGTCAAACATCTGGTGGAGAAACATTTATCATTGATTCATTAGCAAGTTCTATTACATGAATGGGTTACAACTGAGAGTTGAGCAATGGGATGTGTAATAATAGTTGAGTTATTTGTAAGGTTTGTTCAGTAGGTAGTTACAGGTAACTGCCAAAAAAATGGAAGCACTTGAGTAAATGAGGGATACAAAGTTTACTGAATGCAGGTGCTTTCACACAGGTGTGATTCCTGAGTTAATTAATCAATTAACATCCCGTCAAGCCATAATGCTAGGCAAGCCATTATTTTGGCTACCATGGTAATGCCCCTATAGGATGACAATGCCCTCATCCACAGGGCACGAGTGCCACTGAATGGAGTTTTAGGATGAAAAACGATGTAAACCAAATGCCATGGCCATCTGTCACCAGATCTCAACTAAATTAAACACTTGTGGGAGATTCTGGGGTGGCGTCTGAGACAGTGTTTTCCACCACCATCAACAAAACACCAAACAATTACATTTCTCATGGAAGAATGGTGTCGTATCCCTTCAATAGAGTACCAGACACTTGAAGAATCTATGCCAAGGTGCATTGAAGCTGTTCTGGCTCGTGGTGGCCCAATGCCCTATTAAGACACTTCATGCTGGTGTTTCCTTTATTTTGGCATTTACCTGTACATTGGGTTGGATCCTCTGGGAATTTCACACATCATTAACACATTTGCCGTTAACTCAAGGGAATGTATTGGGGATCGTTCTCCATCTGGAGAAAGGTGGCTGCTCTGTGTGTGGGTATGCATGGAGGGATGGGGCCTGGAGGCTTCTCACACACACTCAAACAGACACACAGACACTTTTGCAGGCACACACACATCCAAACAAACTCACACATGCTCTTGCCGACACACACACACTTCAAGACCTCTGCTCATGTGCCCTGTCTTCTCTACCTAGTCTTATTGACAGAAGAGGCTTCATCCAGTCAGACACACCCCAGCCTGTGTCACACTCCAACGGAAGCAGCATGTACGCCGCCACCCAGCTTCACACTCACATGGTAGGTTGTGTGTGTGGTTCTTTATGCATTCTGTAAAGAGATGTTTAGTGTTTGACAGGACTGAGTTGACACTTCAGTATTTATATCTACTGAGAAACGCTTTGAAATACATTTTTCGCTGCAAGTGATCAGACTCCCCCCTTTTAAGAATCGGACCCTTTTTATCCATTTTCGCCTAAAATGACATACCCAAATTTAACTGCCTGTAGTTCTGGACCTAAAGCAAGGATATGCATATTATTGATACCATTTGAAAGGAAACACGTTGAAGTTTGTGGAAATGTTAAATTAATTTAGAAGAATATAACACATTAGATATGGTAAAAGATAATACAAAGAAAAAAACGATGAATTTTTGGGTATTTTTTTTGTACCATCTTTGAAATGCAAGAGAAAGGCCATAATGTATTATTCTAGCCAGGCGCAATTTAGATTTCGGCCACTAGCAGTGTATGTGCAAAGTTCTAGACTGATCCAATGAACCATTGCATTTCTGTTCGAAATTTTGTATCAAGGCTGCCCAAATGTGCTTAATTGGTTTATTAATATATTTTGAAGTTCATAACTGTGCACTCTCCTCAAACAATAGCATGGTATTCTTTCACTGTAATAGCCACTGTAAATTGCACAGTGCAGTTAGATTAACAAGAATTTAAGCTTTCTGCCAATATCCGACATGTCTATATCCTGGGAAATGTTCTTGTTACTTACAATCTCATGCTAATCACATTAGCCTACGTTAGCTCAGCCGTCCCGCGGGGGACCCACCGATCCTGTAGAGGTTTTAATACTGTATGTCAGTAACTCACTCAAGGGCTCTCGCTTACAAATGACAAATTGAACCAGGCTTTGATGTTATTACAGGCCAACAGAGAGCAGTAATCTGTCTATATCCATGTCATTATTGGGCTCTGAACTTCTTTCTCTCTCTTTCTGTCTCTCTCTCTCTCTCTCTCGCTCTTACTTCTCTCTCTTTCTTGCTCGCTCTCTGCCGATGGCTGCCGTGGGCTTTACCCTCTGATCCAGAGAGCAGTATTTAATAGTAAATGAACACAGCTCATGTGTTTGTATTCATTAATTCAGCGGGGTGTAGCTTCTCACTTCTCACTCTGCTTTTAAGTGTGATGGATGAGGAACTCCTATCACCCTCACTCTGAATATATCCATGTTTTAAATCACCGGTACTCTGCTGAATAATGATGAATATAATTCCCCCAACGTCGGTGGATCCTCTCCCTACATTGCTATTCAAAAAGGTTGTTTTATATCTCAAGCAGAATAATCATAGTCTTCTGGATGGTTCCACATTTGCATACAGCCTTGTTTGAAGCTGGCAGCTGTGAGAACAAGTAACTTTGGCCATATGCCCGTGGAGAGATTATGAAAATGTTCCATTTTTTTTACTAAAATAATCAATTTTGGGCAATCTCAAAGTGTGTCAAGTTGTTTGAGTTGAAGTAGTGAGTTTAATTAAGTGTTGAGTTGATTTGATATGCTAATGGATCGGTAGTCATTGCATGTTCTATGTAAGACTTGTTAACTTCATGTTATTTTTCTTCTTTCTGTTTTGTCTGTTAACCTTTTTATTTGTGAGTATTTCCACTCCCCCTATAATTTCCTTCCTTCATTTCCTGTCTCCCATCAAAAACATATAATTCTCCTACCGTTTCTTTTACCCCGTCTCTTATCTTCATCTATCTCTCTGTTTCACTTTCCCCGTCTCCTCAGTGTGACCAAGAGCACTGCATTCAGAGCACCAAATTCGTTTTGCAAGCTGCCGCCACCCCCCTGCTCCACAGCAACCCCGTCATGATTGGTGGAGGGGGACCCCCTTTCCCTGGGAAGAGTTCCTTGGTGGTCCCCTGTGCCTCCCTGGCCCCCAGCCAGCCCTCCCTGCCCTCCATGCCCGGGCTGAGCTGTGCAGGGGACATGTTGACTCTGAGGGACCCAGACACCCACTGCCACCACCATCACTTTGCCAGCCCTGAGGAAACTCCCTCGCCCTCTGGCCCTATGCCTCTGACTTTGCCCTGCGCTGCCCACATGACCCACGGGGGACACATCCACCCGGCCCAGCTCTACGACCCTGCCAGCCAGGACTCTCTGCACGAGGACTCTGTCAGGGGCCTGGTCAAACTCAGCTCTGTCTGAGACTTGGCCCCACTGCCATTTCCCCCTGGCTCTTTGGAACCACTAGCCAGACTCTGTTAGTGTGCCAAATGGCACCCTATTCCCTATGTAATGCACTTCTTTTGATCAGAGCCCATGAACTCTGGTAAAAAGTAGTGCACTATATAGGGAATAGGTTGCCATTTGGGACGCAGCCTCTCCCCTCTCTATCTCTCCCTCCCTCCACACCCAGGACCAAAGCCATATTTCCCCTAACATTCCACCCGAGCCCTCCCTCCATCCCACCCAGATTTGCGCCCCCACCTGTTGAGTTAAGCTATTCTAGTGCCAAACAGACAGACCCTCAGTCTCCACTGCACCTGACCAGGACCAAAGTCACACTTCTGACTCCCACTTCCTCTTCACAGTAGTATAGCTGGTGCTCTACCAGGTGTCTACCAGGCCTGGATGCAGGTTCAGCCTTCTGCCAAATGTTCATGACTTGTGCTCTATTCTCCAATGACATGTAGAGGAAATCACCTACCTAGACCAGGCTGTGTCATTGTCCGAAAATGACACTGAATCTCTCTTCTCTCTCTCAGCTAAAACCTACCAAGGCAGTTGCTGGTGTCTATGTGACGCTAGTCGCATTACATTTTTGTTTTGTTCAAATGTGATGCCAAAACATCATGACTGCATCCCAAATGTCACACTCTATTTAGTGCACTATTTTTGACAAGGGCCTATAGGGCTCTGGCAAAAGTACCGCACTATATAGGGAATAGGTTGCCATTTGGGATGTAGATAATATGTAGACTGTGCCAAGAAATTCTCATTGACTTCCAGCTTTATACATTAATGCCTGTGGATAATTAATAAATTCACATATTTTTATGTACAAGAGTGGATTTTATTTATTCAACCAGCCGGTGCGCAGTCACTTGGCAGAAGGGCAACACAATATCCAATACCCTTTTCCGGGAATACCCTTTGCAGACGGAAATTAGCTACTAGCTAAATCTGGTACAACTGTTGACAAAATTCCCAGGTTTTCCAGACGTCACAGTTGGAAGATTCGCAGAATCAGGAGGAATATGCAGGAAATCCGGATACCTCCAACCAGGATTTCTAGAAAACCTGGGAATTTAGGGAAAGTTACTGGCATTTTGCAACTGTAATCTGTTGACCAAAATTGATTTGGAGTAGACAATGCCATTCCAACAGCTTCTTCTGTACCATGCTACCAAGTGTATGAATATGTATCATGCTCTCTCACAAGTCTATGACTGAATGCTTGCAGGCCAGTTCAAGGCCGGCCCTAGACTTTTCGGGGACCTAAGCGAGATTTGGTTGGGAGACGTCCAGAGTTTTTATTTTTAAAGATCATTTCCTGCAATTCTACACATTTTGCCGTGTTCTTTTGGAGTTTAATATATTTGGTCATTTAAAACAAGGTACACATACAAAATGATGCACTTGATTAAGAATCATCGAGAATAAACAAAAAAAGTATACAACATTTCCATTGGGGAGTAGAGAAAATGGTGCAGTTTTAAAGTAAGCGTTCTACAATTCTACACATTTTGCCATAGGGTGGAGAAATATTTTTGCAGTTTTAAAGTACTTTCCTGTGATTCCCCTAGCGGCCGCTTATATCACTTATGCCTGGAGCCGGCCCTGAGTCAGCTGATGGCAGTGACTGATATCTTATTTACAGTGTGTAGGTACTGGTAGGTCTACATAGCAAAGCCAGCTGTGAGGGATCAGCTGCTGGCTGGATGGTTAGTGAGATAATGATGTGAATGCTATTTTTAGGGCTGATAGAGGCTGTATACTGCTCTCTAGTGGATACACTGAGGACTGAGATTCACTTGCCCTCAGACTTATCATCTGTACTGAAAGTACTATAGCTTGGTCCTAAATCTGTTGGCGCTCTTGCCATTGCTCATTGTCAAGACAAACAGTGCTAAGGAGTTGGCATGATAGCACAAACAGACTGGCACTCAGTCTATAGTCAAAGAGAATACACAACGCACAATCGATAAAGGATATATTAAGTTTACATTTATTCTTGCTCACAGATAAAATGCAGAATTGACATTACTAAGAATTGCAAAACACTCATTTAAAATACATAGCACATAATACGTGACATGAATAGAATACAGGACACTTGAAACATTAAAGGACACTTGAAACATTAAAGGACACTTTACATGATGGAAATTGAAATGTTAATGTGTGATTGTTAAAAATTGAATTTTAAGGAAAACCATTTAAGAGCTAGAGTTATTATACAGTCTGATAGCAGTGGGTAGAGTGGTGTTTCACAGTCGGATCGTATGGGCAGTTATACAGGACAGTCATACAGGACAGTTTGTGGCTGTTTCTCAGGAGCCTGGTGGGTACATTTACCTCTTTTTGGAGGGAACAGGTCATTCAGTGGGTGGTCAAAAGTTTGCATGTCCTTCACCAGGTACGCAGTCACTTGGCAGAAA
This sequence comes from Salmo salar, assembly GCF_965601325.2. Taxonomy (NCBI): domain Eukaryota; kingdom Metazoa; phylum Chordata; class Actinopteri; order Salmoniformes; family Salmonidae; genus Salmo; species Salmo salar. The sequence goes on along the minus strand of NC_138296.1, from coordinate 59,378,072 downwards.
TGCAACACAATACCCAATACCCTCTTCAGTGAATACCCTTTGCAGACGGATATTAGCTGCTAGCTAAATCTGGTACAACTGTCGACAAAATTTCCAGGTTTTCCAGACGTCACAGTTGGAAGATTCCCAGAATCAGGAGGAATATGCAGGAAATCCGGATACCTCCAACCAGGATTTCTAGAAAACCTGGGAATTTAGGGAAAGTTACTGGCATTTTGCAACTGTAATCTGTTGACCAAAATTGATTTGGAGTAGACAATGCCATTCCAACAGCTTCTTCTGTACCATGCTACCAAGTGTATGAATATGTATCATGCTCTCTCACAAGTCTATGACTGAATGCTTGCAGGCCAGTTCAAGGCCGGCCCTAGACTTTTCGGGGACCTAAGCGAGATTTGGTTGGGAGACGTCCAGAGTTTTTATTTTTAAAGATCATTTCCTGCAATTCTACACATTTTGCCGTGTTCTTTTGGAGTTTAATATATTTGGTCATTTAAAACAAGGTACACATACAAAATGATGCACTTGATTAAGAATCATCGAGAATAAACAAAAAAAGTATACAACATTTCCATTGGGGAGTAGAGAAAATGGTGCAGTTTTAAAGTAAGCGTTCTACAATTCTACACATTTTGCCATAGGGTGGAGAAATATTTTTGCAGTTTTAAAGTACTTTCCTGTGATTCCCCTAGCGGCCGCTTATATCACTTATGCCTGGAGCCGGCCCTGAGTCAGCTGATGGCAGTGACTGATATCTTATTTACAGTGTGTAGGTACTGGTAGGTCTACATAGCAAAGCCAGCTGTGAGGGATCAGCTGCTGGCTGGATGGTTAGTGAGATAATGATGTGAATGCTATTTTTAGGGCTGATAGAGGCTGTATACTGCTCTCTAGTGGATACACTGAGGACTGAGATTCACTTGCCCTCAGACTTATCATCTGTACTGAAAGTACTATAGCTTGGTCCTAAATCTGTTGGCGCTCTTGCCATTGCTCATTGTCAAGACAAACAGTGCTAAGGAGTTGGCATGATAGCACAAACAGACTGGCACTCAGTCTATAGTCAAAGAGAATACACAACGCACAATCGATAAAGGATATATTAAGTTTACATTTATTCTTGCTCACAGATAAAATGCAGAATTGACATTACTAAGAATTGCAAAACACTCATTTAAAATACATAGCACATAATACGTGACATGAATAGAATACAGGACACTTGAAACATTAAAGGACACTTGAAACATTAAAGGACACTTTACATGATGGAAATTGAAATGTTAATGTGTGATTGTTAAAAATTGAATTTTAAGGAAAACCATTTAAGAGCTAGAGTTATTATACAGTCTGATAGCAGTGGGTAGAGTGGTGTTTCACAGTCGGATCGTATGGGCAGTTATACAGGACAGTCATACAGGACAGTTTGTGGCTGTTTCTCAGGAGCCTGGTGGTACATTTACCTCTTTTTGGAGGGAACAGGTCATTCAGTGGGTGGTCAAAAGTTTGCATGTCCTTCACCAGGTACGCAGTCACTTGGCAGAAATGCAACACAATACCCAATACCCTCTTCAGTGAATACCCTTTGCAGACGGATATTAGCTGCTAGCTAAATCTGGTACAACTGTCGACAAAATTTCCAGGTTTTCCAGACGTCACAGTTGGAAGATTCCCAGAATCAGGAGGAATATGCAGGAAATCCGGATACCTCCAACCAGGATTTCTAGAAAACCTGGGAATTTAGGGAAAGTTACTGGCATTTTGCAACTGTAATCTGTTGACCAAAATTGATTTGGAGTAGACAATGCCATTCCAACAGCTTCTTCTGTACCATGCTACCAAGTGTATGACTATGTATCATGCTCTCTCACAAGTCTATGACTGAATGCTTGTAGGCCAGTTCAAGGCCGGCCCTAGCCTTTTGGGGACCTAAGCGAGATTTGGTTGGGAGACCACCAGAGTTTTTAGTTTTAAAGTACATTTCCTGCAATTCTACACATGTTCTTTTGGAGTTTAATTTATTTGATCATTTAAAACAAGGCACACATACAAAATGATGCACTTGATTAAGAATCATCGAGGATAAACAAAAAAAGTATACAACATTTCCATTGGGGAGTAGAGAAAATGGTGCAGCCTGTTGTCGCCTGCTCTGCAGTGACGGGAGCTGTAGTTGCACTGCTCCACCTCTGGAGATGATCCTCAAGACCCTCTGCACTCTGTCTAGTTGGGCCGGCTGCTTTTTACTGCATCCAACTAAGAGCACTCCACTGTATTCCAGACAAGGCCTGACCAGTGTAGTGTATACTGTGACCAGATATTCATTGCGTCGGCCATTTCTGACAAGGACAGTCAAAAAGGCGATTTGCAGGCGATTTGAGGCCTTGACTGCGCCACGTGTCACCACTGAGTCTAGATAAAAACCAAGATACTTGGTCGTTGTTACCGCTGGTACTTCCTGTCCTCCTAGGATTAGAGGTGCAGGTTGTGGAGGGTCTGTTAAAATACATAGCAGAATTTCCAGACTTTTTACCATTCAGGAGCATGTAGTTGGATGGGGCCCACTCTTCCAGCTGCTTTGCCTCCAAGCCCATGGAAGTGTCCTCTTGGATGCTGGTTAATGGTATGGCTCGGGACAGCCTTACATTGTCTGCATACCCAGTGTCCAGAGTGTCACTGAAGACAACTTTTCGGGTGGACATGTGAAGGAGAAACAGATGTGAAACCACACACCCTTGTGGTACACCAGTGGCGACCTCTGACCAAGGCCCAAACGTGCCATTTGCTATCACTCTCTGCCTTCTTTCCAATGGTGTAGCTGTGAAGCCAGGCTAGTAAACCTTGGACACAGTTCAATGTCAGACAGATGTTGCAAGAGCTTTGCGTGATCTACTCGATCAATGGATTTGGACATATCAGCAAGTAACACCCTCACCATGATTGTTTTTTTGGAGTCTGTAGCTGTCAGCCAGGAGTGTGTAGCTTTCACAAGGGCGGTAGTAGTGCTGGATTAAAGACTCACTGCAAAACAATATCCCACCTATAAATACAGGAATGTACACACACAAGGGTAAAAAAAAGTGTTGTGAGCAAAATCGTTTTTTTATACACTTCATGGAGTAAGCCATTCAAGGAGTAGGTCTGATGGTGCCCTCTAATATCATCAACCTCACTCCTAGCTTGCAGGAACAGTACAGCCCAACGGTGGAGGTGTCATAATACCCATAAAACCTGGCGGTCAAACAGGGAAATGGTTCCAATCGATTTTCCACCATTCATTTTTCCCATAGGGAATTTTAGAAAGACTTTAAATAAGGTCTGTGTTTCGTGCAGGCTTACCCTGACATGACGCTTTGATAACCATGTACATTTCAGTGGTGGAAAAAATACTCAACTGTCACACTTGAGTAAAGGTAAAAAAGTATTTGGTTTTAAATGTACTTACGTATCAAAAGTAAATGTAATTGCTAAAATATACTTAAGTATCAAAAGTAAAATTAAAGTATAAATAATTTACAATCCCTTATATTAAGGAAACCAGACGGCACCATTTTCTATTTTATTTATTTATGGATAGCTAGTGGCACACTCCAACACTCAGACATCACTTACAAACGAAGCATGTGTGTTTAGTGAGTTTGCCAGATCAGAGGCAGTAGGGATGACCAGGGATGTTCTCTTGATAAGTGTGTGAATTGCACCATTTTCCTTTCCTGCTTCAAATTCAAAATGTAACGAATACTTTTGGGTGTCAGGGAAAATGTATGGAGTAAAAAGTACATTATTTTCTTTAGGAATGTAGTGAAGTAAAAGTTGTAAAAAATATAAATAGTAAAGTACAGATACCACAAAAAACGACTTAAGTACAAATATTTCAAGTACTACTTAAGTACTTTACACCACTGGTAATTCTCTCTCAGACAAGGTGACTTTAATAAATATTTTTGGCTCTATTTACGCTCAGATTCAAAAAAATGCTAATTAGTATCAAAGTAGGCATCATGCAAGACTACAAATCTCTGCAAGCTCCTGCACGTCATTTCTAGCTGACATCTTTGCTAACACGTAGTGTTCATTTAAAACTTGCACAAGACAGTTCACAGAATTGTCCATTTAAAGAAATGTACTACATTTAGCTGACATTAGACATTTAATCCAGAGATCCTTACCTTTGTCTCGATTCGTCAGTCTCGTCCAGACCATCATTGCATTTGTAGTTCTTTATGATGATAGCTAATCATCATTATTTTTTTTGGGGGGGGGGGGGGGGTAAATACAGGTGAATATATTGATAAATGACCTTGTCCTAGAGGAATTTACACATTTATAAAAACATCACGCCAGGGTAAGCCTACACAAAACACAGCCCTCATTTGAAGTGTTTCTTAAAATCCCCTATGGGATAAATGATTGGAACCATTTCTCTGTTTGAACGCTAGGTTTTATGGGTATTACAACTCATTCTGTGGTACCACACACACACACACGGACCTTTTGAGATGTGCCTTTTGTTAAGTAAATCAAGTGATAAACTAAGTAAAGAGGAGACTGGAGTGCGACTTTAATTTGTTAGTTTATTATGGTCACACATCTTCATACATACTTGAGTCATTTCCTATGGTAAAGCTTGTAGGCTTTTGCTTACGGTTGTTCTTGGTTGATATTCAAATATAAAACTTCAGTTTTGGGGACAGAAATTACTCAACACACGGGTGGCATATGCACAAAATCCACCTTTAAAATGATAGCTATATCTGTGTGGAAACTTGCATAGGAAAGTTGATGACTACCCAACTTTTTGTTAAAAGAGGCTCCCTGATAAATTGTATATTTGCGCAGATATTGCTTATCGCAGACGTGCCCTCTGGAAATAGGTATGTAATGTGTATGATCTATTCCCTGAGCTAATTCCTTTGTTACATAGTGGTTAAGTTGCTGTATAAGCCATTGTCAGTTTAGCCACAGTTCCCAGTATATCGTAAACATAAAATAAACCTTTTTGGTCAGTTAGCAAGGGTCTTTTTTTTATTTAACTAGGCAAAAGGGTAAACAAGAATGTCATTCAAGACCATACAAGCTCACTCTTGTACTACATGCTATATTTGAGTACATTGGAGTAGTAGTAGTGAAACAGCTTAGAGCTATATTACAATTAGATAAGCTTTGCATCCATATTTTATGCCCATGGCATAAAATATTTAGCCGTAGAGTCTAGTAAATTAGATAATCTGCTAATAGGAATGCTTTCACATTCCAGGGATGAAAAGGTAAACGGCTAAAGCACACGCTTAAACAACAAGCGTTAATAAATGAAAGTATTGCGATTCTGATGCATTAGGATGAAAATGATTACTACAAAACTGATCATAGTGATACTATCACAATAGCCACCTGATCACCCTGCCCATGTTGCCTCAAATTAATAAAAGGTGTTTGTTTACCCTACCCGTTTGTCACGTTACCCATACCTGCTTCCACAGATAATTTGCTAATTTGATTCAACCTGCCCCAAAATGAATTGAAATGTTGTCAGATACTTGATTTGTAGTCCATTAAATGTACTGAGAGTCCCAAATTAAAACCAGACCATGCACATAGGAGGAATATCAAGGATACAAATGGGTAGAGGACATGCAGTGGAAGATGCTTTTCAGCGACGCTATATTGAGTCCCTGGCTGAGGAGGCTATGGCCCATTCTCCATCATCAATCCCAAAATGCACACTTGCACACTTTCTTGCATGGCTTTTACAATGGTGGATACTTCCTCCAGCCAGTGCTTACACTAATCCTTTTAAATCCATGACGGGGAGTGCGAAAGGTCTGCTACTACATTTCTGGAAAAGGGTTGTGAATCGTGACGTAGCCAGAGTTGGAAGTCATTCTAAGGGTGACTGGGGTCAGATCTTGGAGGTTAGCAGTGTGTCCCAATAATATCTCCTTAAAAGCATTGGATTGATGAAGGCATAGGCTAGCTGGAGGAAGTTAACTACCATATTTCTCATACCGGTCATTTCCTTTCAAATCAGTGAAGGAATGTGAACAAAAGCACACTTTGGGAGGAAGGAGAGACAATTGGGACATAAAACAGATCTTGGAGGTCAGGGGTCACCACAGCTTGATATCCAGCAGCTGCAGGTCTCCCAGGATCTCCAGCTCAGTAATGCGGCTCAGGTCCTGGACACGGTGCTTATAGTCCAGTTGGTGGACCCCGTTCACCGCTACCTTGAACTGGTGGGCCTCACACAGGATGATCATCTAGAACGAGCAACAAACGGGAGAGGATATGAGGAGTAGAATCAGATGTAGTATTCAGACATGGTCTTGCATCAGGCAGCATCACTCCTACATAATGGAATGAAAGTAATGCTATCTGACATAAGACAATGGGATTCAGAATGATTCAGTATAATGCTGTATCTTTCCATTGTTGGGCCTTGCTGTGAATTAATGCAGATAATGGCATTCACAAATGATTCCAGGCAGACAATAAAACTGTTTCAGACCAAAATTCTCTGTCTTAAGACTATTGACATGAAAGATGACATCTTCAAGGCCAAGAAGCCCTAAAGTGGTACTGGCGTTTCCCCAGACATTCCAAGTGAATCCAGGGTCGTATTCACTAGACACCAAACAGAAGAAAACGGACAGAAACAGAGAGGGACTACCTGAACTTCACCAATAAGAAACTCTGTTGTTTTCTGTTGCCCAACGTTTTGCTAATGAATACACTCCAATGGAGGACAGAGGGAGAGGATGGGGAGGGGTTACCTCAAAGTACTCCCCAGGGGAGAAGGGGAAGCTGGGCAGGGTATTCTCCTCAGGGCCCCAGCACTCGGACAGGTAGGAGTTACGGATGAACATGGCGGCCTTCATACGGGGGTTCAGGTGGAGCGCTATGTCCTCCGTATTACCGACTCTCAGGTTCACCAAGAAGCTACAAGTTAAATACAAAACACTGCATTTCATCAACGTTATTGAACGGTTGCTAAATTTCAGAGAATTTGTGGATAAAGAATGGTGTGGAATTTGAACAGAGTAATGTGAATTATATTTTATATTTGGACAATCCTTTCATGTCCCCTAGCCTGCTACATACATACCTGTGTGGGTACAGGCTGGTCTGTCCTTTGATTGTGATGGTGTGTCCTACACTCAACCCCTTGCTCAGTTTGCCCCTGAAGGGCAGACTCTGCAACAACAACAAAATAAATCACAAATTACTTCTGTCAGCAGGTCACACAAATAAATAGCACAGTTCATGTCAGACGAGTAAAGTATTCAAACGGTGCATCACAAAACAGACTTGGTACAGGGTAACGTGTGATGAACCTTAGGTAGTACCAGAGCGTTGTATTGCAAATAGAAGGCTCTAGATAGTACAGTACATGGCACCAAATCTTCCAGGCTCTGATGACCTTGACGCTGTGGAAAATTACATGTACATCACAGTCCCTCAGAGCCTGCTGTAATGCTATTGGGATATTTGTCCATGTCTGGAATAGGTGATTCAATAAGATAACTTCCTAAGGCCCGGCTGTTGTGGCACCAGGGGGCTGAATTTGATTGGAAATTTAACAATTTAAAAAAAAATGGACAAATGTTGTTCTAATCAAATGTGTGATGTATTACATCGGCAGCACAGCTGCTTCATATTACAATCATATAATATATTATGTAATAACAACTTACCAAGTCATCTGACATTGAAAGCGCTTCCTGTCAAAAAGAAAGTAGATTTTTTGCTCTCATTAGAGGCAAAGCATACTTGACTTGAATTTAATGTTATACATGTTGGCATAAAGAGTCCATGCAGTGTGTTAAACAATCCCATCGCTTGGAGTCAAAAAGGCTCCCCTCCAAAAGCACCACAACCGCGTTAACAGTCTTAGCAACAATAGATTTCCCTTCATTTCATGTTGATAAAGCAACTTCCTTACATTGGCTTGTGGGCCTCTGTTGTTCACAACACCAGGTGGAGGTGGACCGGAGTTCTACAATTTGAAAACAAACTTTTCACACCCATGGGTCACAACAGGTCAAACTGTTGTTCAGAACTTAAATCTCCGGCAGGGGCATGTAAGTCTTCTGTAGAATTCAACTTGAGGTGCATAACATATGGCTGTAGGCCTTGAAAGCATAAATCCAGTTAGGCTACAGCTAGATAATATGAAATGTTTCATACCATCTGACATATAATAATGAAGTTAGGATGAGTTACTTACAGAGCCGGGGAAGAAGCCGATGGCCTGAACCTTGACCTTTCCAGAAATGGCTAGTGTGTCCACCTTATCCAGGTCCAGTCTGTGGTTATACTGCAGTACATGAGCACCGTTCACTGCCACCTAGAGAGGGGAGATAACAGTGAGACAAACAGTGGGAGAATCCTCTAAAGCAGAGGTGTCAAACTCATTCCATGGAGGGTCTAGTGTCTGTGGGTTTTAGTTTTTGTCCTTTCAATTAAGATCTAGACAACCAGGTGATGAGTTCTTTACGATACTAAACAAAAATATAAAAGAAAACATTTAAAGTGTTGGCCCCATATTTCATGAGCTGAAATAAAAAGATCCCAGACATTTTCCATACTCACAAAAAGCGTACTTCTCTCAAATCGTGTGCACAAATGTGTTTACATCCATGTGAGTCAGCATTTCTCCTTTGCCAAGATAATCCACCCACCTGACAGGTGTGGCATATCAAGAAACTGATTAAACAGCATAATCAATACACAGGTGCACCTTGTGCTGCGGACAATAAAAGGCCACTAAAACGTGCAGTTTTGTCACACAACGTCTCAAGTTGAGGGACCATGCAATTCGCATGCTGACTGCACGAAATGTCCAACAGAGCTGCTGCCAGATAATTTAATGTTCATTTCTCTACCATATGCCGCCTCCAATGTCATTTGGAGAATTTGGCACTACGTCTAACCGGCCTCACAACCACAGACCACGCGTAACCACGTCAGCCCAGGACTTCCACATCTGGCTTCAGCACCTGCGGGATCGTCTTATGGACGAGGGGTTTCTGAGGAGTATTTATGTCAGTAATAAAGCCATTTTGTGGGGGAAAACGAATTTTGATTGGCTGGGCCTGGCTCCCTAGTCGATGGGCCTATGCCCTCCCAGCCCCACCCATGGCTGCGTCCCTGCCCAGTCATGTGAAATCCATAGATTAGGGCCTAATTTACTTATTTCAAATTGACTGATTTCCTTCTATGAACAGTAACTCAGTAAAATCTTAGAAATTGTGGCATGTTGCGTTTATATTTTTGTTCAGTATAATTAGTGACCATAACTCGTCAATCAAGTACAAGGGAGGAGCGAAAACCCGCAGACAGTCGGCCCTCCGTGGAATGAGTTTGACACATGCTCTAAAGGCTTCCATAGTCTCTCTGCTCGAACATAAGCAACATGTTAAATCTTGGTTACCAAGTAACAAGCTGATTCCTAAGAGGAGCAGCAAGATGGCTAGTTAGATCGCCAGGGTCATATTCACAAATGGAAGAAAGCAGACTGAAAAAGGGAGGGACAAGGACTACAAGAACTTGTCCAATGAGAAACACTTGTTTTAGTTTTCCACTGCAAAACGTTTTGCTACATTTTTCTAAGGTGTGCTGTGCACTATGAATGTGTCCTAGGTAGCTACAGAAGATCCCACTCTGTTGCTCAGTTATCTACATGGAGGATATTTCCAGATCTGATATAGAAACCATAACAGCTTGTACAATGCTGTAAAAAGCCACAAATTAACTCAGTGATACACAGTGCACTTGGAAAGTATTCAGACCCATTCACTTTCACATTTTGTTACATTACAGCCTTATTCTAAAATGGAGTAAATTGTTTTTTTCCCCCTCAATCTACACACAATACCCCATAGTGACAAAGCAAAAACTGGTTTAGAAATGTTTGCTAATTTATAAAAATAATAAAATGAAATATCACATTTACATAAGTATTCAGACCTTTTACTCAGTACTTTGCTGAAGCACCTTTAGCAGCAATTACAGCATTGAGTCTTCTTGGGTATGACACTACAAGCTCGGCACACCCGTATTTAGGGAGTTTATCCCATTCTTCTCTGCAGATCCTCTCAAGCTATGTCAGGTTGGATGGGGAGCGTCGCTGAACAGCTATTTTTCAGGTCTATCCAGAGATGTTTGATCGGGTTCAAGTCCGGGCTCTGGCTGGGCACCTCAAGGACATTCAGAGACTTGTCCCAAAGCCACTCCTGCGTTGTCTGGCTGTGTGCTTAGGGTCATTGTCCCGGTGGAAGGAAAACCGTCGCCTCAGTCTGAGGTCCTGAGCACTCTGGACCATGTTTTCATCAAGGACCTCTCTGTACTTTGCTTTGTTCATCTTTCACTCAATCCTGACTAGTCTCCCAGTCCCTGGCACAGAAAAACATCCCCACAGCATGATTCTGCCACCACTATGCTTCACCGTAGGGATGGTGCCAGGTTTCCTCCAGACATTCAGGCCAAAGAGTTCAATCTTGGTTTCATCAGACCAGAAAATCTTGTTTCTCATGGTCTGAAAGTCCTTTAGGTGCTTTTAAGGTAAACTCCAAGCGGGCTGTCATGTGCCTTTTACTGAGGAGTGGCTTCCGTCTGGCCACTCTACCATAAAGGCCTGATTGATGAACTGCTGCAGAGATGGTTGTCCTTCTGGAAGGCTTTTCCATCTCCACAGAGGAACTCTGGAGCACTGTCAAAGTGACCATCGGGTTCTTGGTCACCTTCCTGACCAAGGCCCTTCTCCCCCAATTGCTCAGTTTGGCTGGGCGGCCAGCTCTAGGAAGAGTCTTGGTGGTTCAAACTTCTTCCATTTAAGAATAATGGAGGCCACTGTCTTCTTGGGGACCTTCAATGCTGCATGTATGCTTTGGTACCCTTCCCTAGACCTGTGCATCGAAACAATCCTGTCTTGGAGTTCTATGGACAATTCCATCGACCTCGTGGCTTGGTTTTTGCTCTGACATGCACTGTCAACTGTGGGACCTTATATAGACAGGTGTGTGCCTTTCAAAAAACATGTCCAAAAATGTAATTTATCACAGGTGGACTCCAATCAAGTTGTAGAACATCTCAAGGATGATCAATGGAAACAGGATGCACCTGAGCTCAATTCCGAGTCTCATAGCAAAGGGTCTGAATACTTATATTAAAAATAAAAAACAGAAAGCCTTATTTACAGATTTGCAAACATTTCTAAAAACCTGTTTTTGCTTTGTCATTATGGGGTATTGTGTGTAGATTGATGAAGACACTTTTGTATTTAATACATTTTAGAATGAGGCTATAATATAACAAAATGTGGAAAAAGGGAAGGGTTCTGAATACTTCCCGAATGCACTGTATTTGGCTTTTACCTTAGACATAAGAACATAAGAAACCTTCTGAAGCCAACCTCAACCACTAAGGGAAGTGAAAAATATATTATACTGAATTATTAACACATCATGCAGGCAAAACTGACTTAGCACCTTCCCCCATGCTTAATATACAACCACCAGACTGAACAGTGACACAAAAAACAAGGAAATGAAAGTGAATCTTTGAGTCGTAGGTCACGTCCCAAATGTCACCCTGTTCCCTATATAGTTAACTAGTTTTGATCAGGGCCCTATGAGCTCTTGTCAAAAGTAGTGCACTAAATAGGGAATAGGGTGCCATTTGGGACGTATACACAGGCTTATGCCTGAGACAGGGAAAGGAAGTGATCATGAGGAAAACGTGTATTTCAAGAGCATCCCTTTCTCTACATGAAAAGTATGTTGCATGTTAAACTCTCAAAAAGGCCAAAAAGCACCTACACCTATTCCCACAGAACCACAAGCCAGTCTTTTCAATTAACAATATTGTTATGAATAATTATAGACCTGAACATTGATCCAGGGCAAAGGCTTTATAGATCAGGGGAATCTGGGGCTGTATGTATCAAGGATCTCAGAGTAGGAGAGCTGATCTAGGAACAAGTCCCCATAGTCCATTTAACCTTATTAACTGTGATTAGTAATACGCAAAACAGATCCTAGATCAGCACCGCTACTATGAGACGCTTTACGAGTATGGGCTTCAAGGCATCTAATCTGATCACTAGTTATCCTGACCTTAAACTCATCTTTCTGCACCAGGACGATCATCTCAAAGGTTGACCCCAGTGTGAAAGCGTTCTTATATAGGATCTCCTCCTTGCCCCAGCTCTCTCTCTCCAGTGTGTTGCACACGATGCAGGGAGATCTCTTAAAGCGAGGGTTGAAGTGGAAGGCTATGTCCGCTCTAGGCTTTGTGCTGTTCCCACAGGTGAAGTCCACCTGAAACCTGGACACGCACACACTGCTGTAATTTGCTATAAGCGACCTCTTCATCAACTTACATAAAATGTTCTTTCATATGACTGCATGTCTAGAGACACGTGACAGTAATGTGATGTCATTCTTGAGATGTGTGTGTGTGTAGTGTATCCATAATCAACCCCATACCTCTCACAATCACTGGGAACAGTGCCTTGAATGAGCACCATCTCCCCAGGCTGTAAACCTCCCAGGATCGTCCCAGCAAAGGGAATGGTCTGTGAGTAGAGTAGAAAGTGTTTATTGATACCCAAATTGTCAGACTAGGTTGTTGTTTGAATGCATAAAATGAGAATTTATGTTAAACTGAAACACTCACACTATGACATATTCTACTAAACTAAAGTGAAAGTATGACCTGATGCGGCATTCAAGACAACATGGAAACTCTGACCCTCCGAGTTAAAATGTGCTTACATGTTTTGCATAGAGCTTCCAACTGGTTGAATCTGATACTTTCCAAGTGGGAAACCCTGAGCTTATTTCCCAGTTGTCCTGAACGCGGCATGAGCTCCATGAACTAGTTCCTGCTGTCAAAAGCATTGCACCACGCGCCTGACCTAAATAGACACTTCAGAAAGGTACAGTACTTGTGGGACTGTTCGTGTACCAAACGTCATCAAACCATGTTTTACAGCTTCATATCAACCTGATAAATGATGAAAGAGGCATCTATGTATAACGGACGTTAGTTAGCTAGCTAACTGACAGAGCTGAATTCAATATTATCTCGCTTTAAATCAAATCAAAATCTAATTTATTTACATAGCCCTTCTTACATCCGCTGATATATCAAAGCGCTGTACAGAAACCCAGCCTTTAGTTGATGTATGAGCAACAATAAAAAAATAAAAAGTATTTTCAAAGCATCTCACCGGATTCAGAACAGTTTGTTTCGGGTTCGTGATCGACATTGTTGAGTGATTCAGCAGAAAGCGTTCAAATGGGCCCAAGAATGCCAACGTCCCGAGCTTTTCATTAACCGTCCGGTTACTTCCTCATACGATGTAAAAACAAACGGCTTTCAGCCAATGACATTCAAAGCCCCGCCTTCGCTATGTGACAGCTAGGATCGAGGCACTGCAGCCTCATCGTTCAAAACGGTTTTCAGATGGTGCTTTTCATTATTTTCTTTCTTGCAGCACAAATGTATTTTTTTTTTTTTTTTTTGGGGGGGGGGGGGGGCCTTAATGCATATGTATTTATAGACGGGTTGGTTGTTTAGCAACAAAAACGACGCGCGCAAAAGCATGGGGCAAAACATGAGGTTGGTTTAGATTATGTGAACTATATCTTCTCCAATGTTTATTGAAAACGAATACATTTGAACAATGACCACCTCTCTCAAATACATCGTTAGCTAGTGAATTTGAGCCATATTAGCATTGACATTAAAGCAGTCAAAACAAGACCGTATTAATAACAAGATGAACCAAATTGAAATGAGCCATTTACGATTACGCACTTGGAAATTTGCCATTCTTGCTGGCAATCTGGCCATCCAAAATCAAAACAGGCGGACTTCTGACAAATGGAAGCGATCAGCTTTCGTGGCGTTTTCAGCCAACCCATCCATTGTACGATTTGTTTAAAATAAATGTTGGAATTCTGTTTAGTAGCGTACTTCTACTGCTCAACTTCTTGCTCAAATTTGGTGAAATGCCAGTGTTCCTTGCCACTCTTTGTCACTTTATGAAATGTCAGCGATAGAAAAAAAAGAGAAGTACTTGTCATACTTGAGTAAAAGTATGACAGAATTCCAACATTTATTTTAAACAAATCGTACAATGGATGGGTTGGCTGAAAACGCCACGAAAGCTGTTCGCTTCCATTTGTCAGAAGTCCGCCTGTTTTGATTTTGGATGGCCAGCCATAAATGGCTCATACTACTATTTCAAACTCAAATGCCAGAGTGTAATAGTAACAAAAGGAAATGCTATACTTAAGTCCAAACCAGATGGCACAATTGTTTTGGAACAGCAGTGTAGAGTACTTTAAAGTATTTTACTAAAGTACTACAAGTCAAGCTTTGGGGTATCTGTACTTCCTCTTTTTACATTCCTAAAAAAAAAACTTTACTCCATATGTTGTCCCTGACACCCAGAAGTTACATTTTGAATGCATAGCAGGATAGAAATGGTCCATTCACACACACTTAACACCCCTGGTCTTCCTTACTGCCTCGGATCTGGCACTCAAACACACATGCTTTGTAAATTGTCTAATGGAGTGTTCCCCTGGCGATCCATACATTTTAATAGAATGGTGCCAACTGGTTTGCTTAATAAGGAATTTGAAATGTATTTTTGCAATTCGATGCAGTTGTGTTTAGTGAGTCCGCCAGATCAGAGGCAATAAGGATGACAAAACATTCTATTAATGGGTGTGGAATGGGACCATATTGCTGTCCTGCCTGAGCATTCAAAATGTAATTTATTTGGAGTCAGGGAAAATTAGTAAAGTATTGTCTTTAGGAATTCAGTGGAGTAAGTCAGTCAAGTACAGATGCACCACTGAAACGATATTAGCTACTCCAAATGACCACAAATGTAATTACAGGGGTCAGCTGATTTTAACTTTAATTCCAAGAGTTCGCTCTTCAGTATTACCATCTGTAAACTAAGAAAACACTGGGCTAAAATAATTATAAAAACAGCTGCTGCATATTGAATTTGTACATTTTATTACAAAACCCCAGATAAAAACTATTAAAAAAGCTACTATACAAATACATAAAACCAGACTTGTACTGGAGATGAGGTGGGTTGTGCATGGTGATGTCTGGAGCCGACAATAAGACTTAGTCTTCATCCCAAAACCAGGACCCATGGGAGCTCTGGTCAAAAGCAGTGCAATATATAGTGAGCCATTTGAGAAGCATTCTTAGGAACGGATGATGGGGGCTACAATGAGGTGGTCCAGTAACATGTAGCTAGGCCCATGTCCTCTTCAAGTGTTGAAAGTGTCAATGTCTCCAGAGCTTAGCAGAGCTTTAGAAGTCAGCATCCAGCCGGAAGGCGTTGTCTGTAGTGCCAGACATCACACCCATCCTCTGGTACTCCCCTACCCGCTTCTCAAAGAAGTTAGTCTTGCCCTCCAGTGAGATGTTCTCCATGAAGTCAAATGGATTCTCCACTCTGTAGATCTAAAATGTAAGAGTCAGTGGAAAGTTTGTTAAATGCTTCCGTTTGAGGCAAACCCAAATTAAATACTGTACATTGCCATATAGCAAAGTTTCTGCAGACTTACAGTAGTGAGCTCCTACATTTTACATGTCCATGCTTTTACTATAGCTTTACAGGCAAGACTCAGTCAAGCGTCTATATCATGTTGGCACCCCAAGTCAGCAGACCACATGCCCACAGAGCTGAGAACTTGCACCAACACTCAGCTCCCATTATCAGCTGAGGTACGTACCCCTGCGCTTTTCATCATTGCTAGCTCATTTCAGATTTAATTTCAAATCAAAGTGCATGGACCCATGGAAATAGTTACAACTAAAACATGGGGTTTGAAACCCTTCATGTCAAAGGACACATTTGTCTCAAGGGACAAGGGAAGACTATCAATTGGTTTAGCTCAACTGTCATCTCCTCCCTCCTTTTGAGAATGGGCAAAGAGGAAACAAATGGGCTTGTATGAAATAAGACTCCTACTCCACTCATGCATCAGGAAAATTACATTTACAGGGGTGGAATCTTTAAATAAGTGTGAAGTGAAAAACTAATTTAGCTAGATGTGCGAGACATTTTATAGATAAAAGGATTAGGGTAGTTTTCAAATGTGTATGCTTTTCAGCAGATTCAAAGGGGGTGTGGCAGATCAAAACTCTTCCGCGATTGACTCTGGTAGAATACTTGTTTCCTCGGCAGGAGGACACTCCATTCACATACCGTCTAATTGACATGCAAACAGAGAGGACAGTCTTTAGCCTAAGTCTCCCAAGGTGTGCTTCCAAAATGGCACCCAATTCCCTACATAGGGAATAGAGTTACATGAGATGACAAAGCCATGGACCATAATCTCACCTTGTCAAAGCCCAGCTCCAGCATCAGCCTGTCAGCAACAAACTCAATGTACTGAGTCATCAAGTCACAGTTCATACCAATCAGCTTTACAGGCAGGGCTTTTGTCAGGAACTCCTGAAATGTGAACAAAAAAACAACAATTAGACCATATTTTTTTTTATAAGCAGGGTACAAAAAGCTAATGTCCCAAATGGCACTACTTTATAAGGGCCCATAGATCTGGTAAAAAGTAGTGCAGTATAGGTCAAAAGGTACCATTTGGAGTAGGTTTAAAGCAGCCCAGGAGTAGGTTTAAAGGCCAAGTGCAGTCAAATTAGATTTCTCTGTTTAATATACACAGGGTTTGGAATAACTGAAAACGATGCCCTTTTAGTGTAGAAGTCATTTTAAAAGACTGTCTGAAATGTCAGCCTGTTTTGGTGGAATGGAGGTTAGGCCAGCCCAGTGATGTCACCAGGCAGTAAATTAGTTAGACCAATAAGACACTACCAAACCTCTGCCTACAGCTAGTTTTCCCCCTCAGACCACTCCCAGCAAATTCTGCTTTAGAAATTGCTGTTTGCTAAGAAGCCATGCATTTCTTTGACAATTTTCATTGAAAACAATCACAGTAAGGTACTTAACCTGTCTGGGCTAGGGGGCAGTATTTTTACGTCCGGATTAAAAAAAACGTACCCAATTTAAACTGGTTACTACTCTTTCCCAGAAACGAGAATATGCATATTATTAGTAGATTTGGATAGAAAACACTGACGTTTCTAAAACTATTTGAATGGTGTCTGAGTATAACAGAAATCATATGGCAGGCAAAAACCTGAGAAAATTCCAAGCACGAAGTGGCCCGTCTGCAATTTTGTAATTCTCCCTTTGCTTCTCTATCGAAACTACAGTGCCCGTGGGGTTATGTAGCACTTTCTAAGGCTTCCATCAGAAAGCGGATTGACGCATCTCCTATCTCCGGGCAGAGTACAGGAGCACAGTTTGTCAGCGGACTGCCTGGTGGCTAAGAGATTGGAAATGCGCATTCACGAGACCTCACAATTTTTTCTCTTCCTTTTTGAATGAATACAGCATTGTCCGGTTGGAATATTATCGCTATTTTACGAGAAAAATACCATAAAAATTGATTTTAAACAGCATTTGAAATGCTTCTAAGTACGGTAATGGAACATTTAGAATTTTTTGTCTCGAAATGCGCTCGCGCGTTACCCTTTGGATAGTGACCTGAACGCACGAACAAAACAGAGGTATTTGCACATGCCTATGGATTATTTAGAACAAAAACATTTGTTGTGGAAGTAGCAGTCCTGGGAGTGCATTCTGACGAAGAACAGCAAAGGTAATCCAATTTTTCTAATACTAATTCTGAGTTTAGTGAGCCCCGAACTTGGCGGGTGTCAAATTAGCTAGCCGTGATGGCTGAGCTATGTACTCAGAATATTGCAAAATATGCTTTCGCCGAAAAGCTATTTTAAAATCTGACATAGCGATTGCATAAAGGAGTTCTGTATCTATAATTCTTAAAATAAGTGTTATGTATTTTGTCAACGTTTATCATGAGTAATTTAGTAAAATCACCGGAAGTTTTCGGTGGGAATACAATTTCTGAACATCACACGCCAATGTAAAAAGCTGGGTTTTTTTTAAATATAAATATGAGCTTGATTGAACAAAACATGCATGTATTGTATAACAATGTCCTAGGAGTGTCATCTGATGAAGATCAAAGGTTAATGCTGCATTTAGGGTTTTTGTGACATATGCTTGCTTGAAAAATGGCTGTGTGGTTATTTGTGTCTATGTACTTTCCTAACATAATCTAATGTTTTGCTTTCGCTGTAAAGCCTTTTTGAAATCGGACAATGTGGTTAGATTAATGAGTCTTATCTTTCAAGTGGTGTAAAATAGTCGTATGCTTGAAATATTGAAATTATAGCATTTGAGGTTTTTGTATTTCGCACCACGCTCTTCCACTGGCTGTTGAATAGAGTGGGACGCTAACGTCCCACCTAGCCCATAGAACTGAATTGTTACCCAGAAATGATTTAATAGAAAAAACAGCTGCATCGGACTTTCAGTCTGGGTCAGGGAAACATGTCCTTTTTGTTTAATCAACATACCTGCTCAATCTCCACTGCATTCCTGATCAGATTGGTGACAGTCTCCTTTGAGGGCTTATTCACCAGGTGCTTGAACATGAGGCAGGCAAAGTCACAGTGCAGGCCCTGGATTCATATGGAACTAGTTAGTAAGATAATGTCAACTAGTCATGAAGAATGTTGCTTTTTCAGTGAAACAAGCACATAAGGTATCCAACGTCATGCAGTTTTGTAACCAAATAGTTGTAATGATTTTGCATGCTGGGATCATTTGTAAATCAAGGTAATAAAAACACTCACCTCGTCTCTGCTGATGAGCTCGTTGGAGAAGGTTAGGCCTGGCATGAGCCCCCTCTTCTTTAGCCAGAAAATGGCAGCAAAGGAGCCAGAAAAGAAGATCCCCTCAACAGCTGCAAAGGCAACCACACGCTCACCTGGAATACAAACATAGCCCATTACCAATTGACAACCCAATCATGTGCAGGTTGTTAGGAAAAAAGATATGTACATACCAAATTTAGCACTTTTGTTGCCAATCCAGTTCAGGGCCCAATCAGCCTTCCTCTTCACACAAGGGAGGGTTTCAATGGCATTGAAGAGGTAGTCCCTGTATGACAAAGAAAAGTATTAGACAACATTGTCACTAAAAGTTGACAGCTGCACTATAAAATGCGTAGACTTAAAAAAGTGCAATGTGTAGAAATCACTGCCATTTTCTGGTTGATAAGAACACTAAGTTCTAATTTCAGCTTATGTGACAAGACATGCAAAGTATAGTATCATTGTACTTTCAAACTATTTTCAGTTGAGGCTATGTACAAAACTGAAAATAAAAGATTAAAAACGTAACGGGAAGCATAGAAGTAGTGCACATAGAACATTGCAACTGCTTAGACTCGCTTTAAATGTCAATTTCCTGATCTGTAACTCATTCCTATGCAAATTTGGTCATGTCACCCTAAAACCTACATATTGCAGGCGGGTCTTGAATTAAGGGAATTGGTGGTGTATATTTTATTATCATGAGGCGCAGTCTGGCATCTATATCATGTTCGGACCCCCTCCCGCCAGCAGACCACATGCCCACGGAGCTAAGAACCAGCAGCTACACTCAGTTCCCATTAAAAGCTGAAGTACATACACCTGCGCTTCTCATCACTGCCAGAAAATACAAAACGTCCCTGCACTACCAACTAAGTGCTTAACTGACAGTCTGACCTCTCTTTGGGGTCTTTGATGTAGGTGTCAATGAGCAGGCTGTACATCTCAGAGTGGATGTTCTCCATGGCGATCTGGAAACCATAGAAGCATCTTGCTTCTGTCACCTGGACTTCCTGTGTAAATCGCTCCACCTAGTAGACAAACAGGAAATTAGATCGGTGATTTCTTGACAGCATGAATAGCTAAATATTGATTGTTGTATTGTACACACGCGCAATTTACCAGGTTCTCATTGACAATGCCATCGCTAGCAGCGAAGAAAGCCAGTATGTGAGAGATGAAGTATCTCTCCTCTTCCTTCAGAGACTCCCAGTGTTGTGTATCTTTGGACAGATCAACCTGGAAAACAAAATGATAAATAAAATCTCATTAAGCAGCTCACATATCATTTACTTATGCCAACACCACTAATAAGGCAGCAACTTGGACATACCTCCTCTGCAGTCCAGAAAGAAGCTTCCGCCTTCTTATACATCTGCCAGATGTCATGATACTTGATAGGGAAAATGACAAACCGGCGTGGATTTTCCTTCAGGAGTGGCTCTTCTTCAGCATTGAATTTCGCGACATCTTTAGACTAACAAAGTAATAAATAAAAAAAAATTAAAAAATGGTTTAATCACATTACTGGTAAAATGTTGCTGAGGTAAAACAAACATTGGTCAATGGTTAGAAAAGCCTAATCTGCTTATAATTGAAGTGGAAATACATGCATGTAATAAGACAAAAAGGCATAGCAGTTTATGTAGAATGTCAAGATTCTAACAACGCCCAACGTTAGTGTTGAGTTATGCTATGTAACGTTAGTTAGCTTGTTAGCAGTAGCTTGTGACGTGTTCCAAGACAAAGGCTTTCGTAACATGGCTAGAATGGAAGACTACTGGCTAGCAACTGACGTTAGCCTTATGAAACACTTGAGTAGCCAGCTTGTGTAACTACTTCTAACCATGCAAACATATGCTTGCCTTACTGGAGTTCCTCGATTACTAGCTTACATTTGACATTGGCGACATCATGATTTGATGACTCGGCAGCTAGCTAGAATAGGCGACATTATTTGCGGCAAATGAACACCTCAGACACATTCTAGCTAATTACCAGGTTAACGTCAATTACGCTTGTCAATAAGTTACGAAATGATCACTGCATAAACTGACAGTTTCAAGCAAAAGAAGCCATTGTTCACGCACCTCAGAATCTGCAAAGATTTTGCGCGCGGTTTTCGAAGCCAGAATCCGGGTCATGTTCAGGCTGGGAGGCTGCATTGGGAGGAATTACACGTTATCTTTGACAAATAAATAACTGGCTTCCTTAGTTTACATTCAATTGAATAATGTGTTAGACAAAAAGACGTGACAGATTAACGTTGCCTAACTAGGTTACGGCTAGTAACGTCATTTAGTTAACCAGTTGAGGCGAGTTTGCCAAACTATCTTTTAAAAATCAGACCACCGACATTAAAAATAGCTAGATAAAATAAATATAGTTCGTGGATTTCAAACTTACCGTGTTTTCCTTGTCAACGAGTGAAATATTGTCCATTTGAGTGGTGATAGCGTTTTCATTTTTCTTGGCGAGTGGTGAGCGAGTTGCAAACATTTTTAATGACAGACGAGTTACACAACAGAAACAATTGGAGGATAAGTTAAACGTCAATAAAATTACAAAAAAAAAGATATATTCACAGCTATCTACAGTACAACCTCCTTGACTAGATCAACGCCAACAAATGAAACGCGAATGACTCGAGTTCCCCGTATTTATTGAAATTCTGGCGGTCGATTCCAAGCGGTCAATAGAAACAAAGCTTTTGTTGGTATTTAAATTTCCAAGAGGGTGCAGCCAATCAGATTGCACTTTTCTCACGTGTCACTTTAAAGATTGCGGGAAAACTGTCGGCAGTGTTACAAAACCAAGAAAGGAAGAAGTTACAAAATGTCAGGAAAGGCGCGCTAAAGTGAAACAATAGAGCTATGCCATTAGTTATAAAAAAAATAAAAATAAAACTTTGACTATACTATGTTTTTAAAACGTTGAATTACAAAACATAATGTCACATAAAGTTAGAAATGTGTAGAAAAATACGACAAACGGCAAGTAAAATAAGTTTACTAGCAAGTTGGATGACTGGCTAGTGGCTAACTAACTAACAAGATTTTCAGTAAACTTAACATGTGCAAATATTTGTATGAACATAACAAGATTCAACAACTGAGACATAAACTGAACAAGTTCCACAGACATGGGACGAAGAGAAGTGGAATAATGTGTCCCTGAACAAAAGGGGGGTCAAAATCAAAAGTAACAGTCAGTATCTGATATGGCCACCAGCTGCATTAAGTACAGCAGTGCATCTCCTCATGGAGATTTGCCAGTTCTTGCTGTGAGATGTTACCCCACTCTTCCACCAAGGCACCTGCAAGTTCCCTCACATTTCTGGGGGGAATGGCCCTAGCCCTTTCTACTGACTCTGAAAAACACCAAAAGAAAGATGTCCAGGGTCCCTGTTCATCTGCGTGAACGTGCCTTAGGCATGCTGCAAGGAGGCATGAGGACTGCAGATGTGGCCAGGGCAATAAATTGCAATGTCCGTGTGAGACGCCTAAGACAGGGCTACAGGAAGACAGGATGGACAGCTGATCGTCCTCGCAGTGGCAGACCACGTGTAACAACACCTGCACAGGATCGGTACATCCGAACATCACACCTGCGGGACAGGTACAAGATGACAATAACAACTGCCCGAGTTACACCAGGAACGCACAATCCCTCTATCAGTGCTCAGACTGTCCGCAATAGGCTGAGAGAGGCTGGACTGAGGGCTTGTAGGCCTGTTATAAGGCAGGTTTTCACCAGACATCACTGGCAACAACGTCGCCTATGGGCACAAACCCACCGTCGTTGGACCAGACAGGACTGGCAAAAAGTGCTCTTCCCTGACAGGTGCGGTTTGTCTCAACCAGGGGTGACGGTCGGATTTGCGTTTATCGTTAAAGGAATGAGCGTTACACCGAGGCCTGTACTCTGGAGCGTGATCGATTTGGAGGTAGAGGGTCCGTCATGGTCTGGGGCAGTGTGTCACAGCATCATCGGACTGAGATTGTTGTCATTGCAGGCAATCTCAACGCTGTGCGTTACAGGGAAGACATCCTCCCTCATGTGGTACCCTTCCTGCAGACACATCCTGACATGACCCTCCAGCATGTGTCCATAAAGTTACGAACTGGAAACCTGACAAGGCTTTACTTTATTCACACACATTGTAAAGTATTTATTTCCACTGAGTGGCGCTGTATGGCCTATATTTTAGTGGGAGCGCTTACAGGGACCTTTCAATATTTTGCTTTTGTGAATGTCGGTCAGTAAGGCAAATGGGCGGGTACTGTGTTAGCCAGTTAAAATCCTCTGATCATATTCCAGCTGAATGGATGTTTTCCAATTGGTCACGTCCCCTTAGCGCTCTAAAATACTGCAATGTGATTTGAGGAACGTTGTTACTGGGTGGTGTGATGAGACTGGTATTCGAAATCAAAGGGGATCAAGTGCAATTGTGTTACAGAATACGTAATATTGTCGTCAACACTGCTGAGAATGAGAAATAGCAAGATTGGGTGTTTCATCATCATGTTATTGAGAAAATATAGAGCAGACTACCAAGTTTACTAGTGTATTTTATTATGGGAAAAAACAATGGGACTCATAATAATTACAATTGCCTACATTGAAAGCTAGTAAAACTACACATTGGGAAAGCACTTTTCAAAAAATGTGACCATGGCATATCTATAGAATTCATTCATAAATGGATTACTCATATTATTAGTATGGTGAGGCTTTATAAAGTATTTATTAAGTAATAATATACTGTATCTGTAATTAAAAAAACAATCAAGCTATCAAAAACAGCACTTTTTAAGACATATGTTTATTAAATAATATGCGAAGCAAGAAAGTAGGTAGTATCACAGTGAGGTATAATGTCCACTGACACATTTTAAAATATCAATAACATATATTCAATAAATGCAGATTGGAATACACGTAACATTCATATATAGATATTCAAATATACATATTTATAATCACAGAGACAAATAGTAACAGAAAAGCACGATGCAAACGCTTTGGCAAAAAGAGTGCATACATTTTGCTAAACATTACATACTGTATACATATTACAGATCGAAAGTACAAAACAAGCATAATAAAAAAATCCAGTGCAAGGTCAGTTTGTCTCTGTCCATGAATGAGTAGCAGCCTATAGTTTTTGTTTAATTTAAACCCCTGGTTTTGTGTGGTTGGTGGTGGTATATTGTCCTGAGATGACCGTACGGCCTGAGACCCAGCTAATTAGGAGAAGGGACCAGCACACTGAGAGGAAGGCTGGAGCCGCTCGACGGACCCTTAGATGCCGCCATCTTGTTGACTTCCGTCGGCCACGTGGCGGTCCTCTTGGTGGTCATGTGTCGGCGAGCATGCTTGGTCAAGTGGTCGCTGCGCATGAAGCGCCGATCGCACATGTTACACACAAACTTCTTCTCGCCGGTGTGTGTTCGCCGGTGGCGGGAGAGCTCGTCGGAGCGGGCAAACTTCTTGTCGCAGCCCTCCCAGTGGCAGCTGAATGGTTTCTCACCTGGACGGCATGGGACAAATGGAAACTATATCAGTAGGAGATAACCCCACTACCTATTCAACATGACCATTAATCAAATTGCCATTGGTTAGGATATCCAGTAAATTGTCTAACAAGTGTGGTGAGGAGGTAGTACCTACCAGTGTGAGTTCTGAGATGGGCCTTGAGGTGGGAACTTTTGAAGTAGGTCTTCTTACAGCCCAGGAAGTTACAGACGTAGTTCCGTCTGCGGGAGAAGTCGGCTTGTGTGGCATTACTATTCTGCCCTGAGGGCATGTAAACTGGAGCTGGGGCCAGGGGCAGGAGCTTGGTGTTCCCGAGGGTCATGACAGTCTGTTGGCATGACGAGGCCTGGGAAACAGGGGACTGGGGAACCACAAACATCACTGTCCCGCGAGTCACTGAGGAGCCCACCAGCTGCAGCGGCTGGGGGAAGGAGGATGGTGACTGGGCTAGTATTGGCTTGGGCCCCCCCCGGGTCTGCATCTGGACCGGACCCTGATGGACAAACGCAGATATCATCCCTGTCCGCCCATTGACTGGAAACACCTGGCAGAGGACCTGGGAGCTTTGGATGGGGAGCGAGGACCGGGAGATGGCTGTGGCCTGGGATGGGGAACTTTCAGTGGGAGGAGTGGAGGGGCCTGTGCTGCTGTCAGGTGAGGATGGACTAACGTCCTTCTCTACCTTAACACACGGACCAGTGCTGCAGCTTTGTGGTTCAGTCTGCATGGGAATGGTCTCAGCCAAAGAGGCTGCTGTAGGGTTTCTGTTGGAGGAGGTGTGCTGTATCCCTATGAGGGACTGAGGTGGAATGTTGATACTGTGCTGTGAGAGGGACCTGTCAGCAGTGTGACGGATAACGCTGGTCACCATGGCTCTGCTGGCTAGCTCTTGAGCTCCAGAGCTCTCTAAGAGGGGGGCCGTGCCAAGTTGTTGGCCCAGGAGAGGGGCATTCCTGTGGGGCAGACCTGCACAGAGTCTTGGCCGGGATAAGACTGGTCTGGGGCCTGAGCTGGAGCTGGCCAATGAGGTGGTGGTGGTGAGGACAGCTGTGGAGGTGGAGGTCTCGGCAAAGATGGGGCTCTGAGGGGGGGTCATGCACTGGAAAAAGACAGAGAAAGATGAATTAAAGCAGGAATCGCAGGTCGTCCGTGACCCTATGCTGCCCCATTTCTGGTGTAGTGTTTTCGCTTTGAACGAAAACAAGGGGGTTGAGCCCTGGGCTGCTTCTGGACTAGGTGTGTCTTTGTGCTAATACCGCCTACTCGAATGACCCTGCTGCCCCGGAGCCAGTGTTGCCAGCTTAGTAACTTTGTCGTTATATTTCGCAACTTTTACTGGGAAAAGTTTCTAGCGAAAATTTCAGCTACTTTTCAGGCTGCCTTTAGAGTGTTTTGACACAGGGGGTTTCTATGGTTTTGATAGCATTTAGCGACTTTCCCCACTCAATTCTGCTGCAAACGTGAGTGGGAGAAAATGTCTGTGCAACAGAAGTCACATCAATGGTGCATACACAGACAGAGAAGCACAAGGGGAGGGGGTGTACGGCTGGAGAGGGGGTGAAAACGCTACGTCAGGGACTGCAGCTGTGCCGCATCAAGGCAAATTGGTGCTGGGATGTCGTCGCAGCAACATGATCTAGCGACTTCTAGCTTAATCAAGGAGCCAATAGTGGATCTCACTGAAAAATAGTTGGTATTTTTTGCTATGCTTTGTGATTCAATAGTTATTTTGTTGGTAATCGACCAAAATAGTTAGCTATGTTTGCCTATTGAGTTTGTTTGCCTGCCTATATATAGCATTGATTCCTACCTAGTGTGAACTACCCACCAGAACGACTGAATACCCAGCGTGGTCAGACAAGTTAACAATGGCTCATCTGCATGACATATTGGTAGACTATGGGCCATCAAGTCATAGGATGGTCACATTAGCATTAAACGTTACACTGGCTACAGAACAACATCACATCCTTTGGAAAGTATTCAGACCCCTTGACATTTTGTTAGGTTACAGCCTAAATCATTTTTTCTCCTCGTCAATCTACACACAATACCCCATAATGACAAGGCAAAAACAGGTTTAGAACCTTTTGCTAATTTATTCAAAATAGAAAACTTAAATATTACATTTACATAAGTATTCAGACCCTTTACTCAGTACTTTGGCAGCGATTACAGCCTTGAGTCTTCTTGGATATGCTGCTACAAGCTTGGCACACTTGTATTTGGAGAGTTTCTCCCATTCTTCTCTGCAGATCCTCTCAAGCTCTGTCAGGTTGCTGCACAGCTATTTTCAGGTCTCTCCAGAGATGTTCGATCGGGTTCAAGTCCAGGCTCTGGCTGGGCCACTCAAGGACATTCAGAGACTTGTCCCGAAGCCACTCCTGCATTGTCTTGGCTGTGTGCTTAGGGTTGTTGTCCTGTTGGAAGATGAACCTTCGCCCCAGTCTGAGGTCCTGAGCGCTCTGGAGCAGGTTTTCATCAGGATCTCTCTGTACTTTGCTCCGTTCATCTTTCCCTCAATCGTGACTAGTTTCCCAGTCCCTGCCGCTGAAAAACATCCCCACAGCATGATGCTGCCACCACCATGCTTAACCGTAGGGATGGTGCCAGGTTTCCTCCAGACGTCAAGTCCTTTGGGTTGTCCGAGTCCAAGTGGTCCGAGTCCAAGTGGGTTGTCATGTGCCTTTTATTGAGGAGTGGCTTCCGTCTGGCCACTCTACCATAAAGGCCTGATTGGTGGAGTGCTGCAGAGATGGCTGTCCTTCTGGAAGGTTCTCCCATCTCCACAGGGAGGCTCTATCAGAGTGACTATCGGGTTCTTGGTCACCTCCCTGACCAAGCAAGGCCCTTCTCCCCCGATTGCTCAGTTTGGCCAGGCGGCTAGCTCTAGGAAGAGTCTTGGTGGTTCCAAACTTTTTCCATTTAAGAATGTGTTCTTGTGGTCCTTCAAGGCTGCAGACATTTTTTGGTACTCTTCCCCAGATCTGTGCCTCGACACAATTGTGTCTTGGAGCTCTACGGACAATTCCTTCGACCTCGTGGCTTGGTTTTTGGTCTGATATGCACTGTCAACTGTCACTGCATGTAAAATACACTGTTGTGACTGGCTTATTTGGTGGTATCCTACATTCAATATAATACATGAGTTGAATTAAAACATGTTTTACACCCTAGTTATGAGTTGTCCATAATTCATGAGTTAATGCCTGGAGTCTTCACAGATCGTGTGACATAAAACACTACCTTTCTTTCCTTACATTAATGACAGTCTTATTTGTCATTATTAAGCATTTAACAATTGAATTAGAACATTGAATTTACTTAATCCCTGTACAAATGATGGTTCTTGGAGATCTTGGAAAAATGCACTGTGTAAGTGTAACTATGCCTATGTAACATTTCATTATGTGAAAACAGTTCTCATGGGCACACAAATAAAAATGTAGGCCTATGCCATTGCAAAATCGAATGCTTCTAACCTAAAGAGTCAACTGTCTAGTGATATTGTCGACCTCATCAGCTGATCCAGGAAAGAAAACAAATATTGATAGAAAAATCATGAAGCTGAATATATGTTCTATTACTTCTGGCCACGGAGAACACCAGTACCTGCACGCACCAGGAAAAACAAAGCAATGAGAGCTCTAAACAGCAGACTGAAAAAAGCAAACAATGATAAATCAACGGATAAATCTAATGCATTGGAATAAAGGCTATTTTTTTTTATCAGGGCAAACAAATGGCAAAAATGGACAGCGCCGCCACAGAAATGTACCACTAGTTTGCACTATGTTCACAACTACGGAGAGCATTGAAGAAGATGTGATTTATAAATGGTGTGTACGTTCTCACTAACGTACTCATATTTTATCAATATTATGTTATTGTTCTGGACCTGTTAGTTGTTTAGCACCCCCTAGTGGCAGTTTAAGTGCAGCAGGGTGGAATATAACTGCTTGTGTCATGTGACAGGAAGCAGTTTCTGAAGTGAAGCAATGTTTGACAGAGTAGTTAGAATCCTTCTATATAAGCTGTGTAAGACACAATGTTTGTAAGTACATTTGTTTATTAACACAAAAGAAGTGTTTATCACATATAATTTTCATGCTTCTGTAAAAGATTAAGAATTGAGTTAGCGGTTAGCTACTTTGCATTGGCTTCAGTGCTATTTCTCCCCAGGGACATCTAGCTGAGTAATATCAAGCATACAGTTGCATTCTAGTAACTTTATTTTATATTTGACTCTAGATTGAGTACTCTTATTCCTTATATTTAGTGCAGTTATTGTGGAATACATTCTGTGCTCTATACTACTGTAACTGAAAACATACTTTACTGTTTGTTGCAGTTTCACACTGTGATTCAAGTAAACTTCCAAAACGGCACCCTATTTCTCACTGAGTTATTTGAATGAGTGTTTAGCTAACTGGATAGCTGGGTAAGGTCTATTTAGCGAGTCCAGTACAGTTATCAAATCAAAATACATTTTCTTTTGGCATATGCAGGATGTTCAGCATATGGGGATATGACATATTGTACCGTGTACTATGAAATAACAATTTGTTTCATGTTTTCCCAATGTCAACCTATAATGCACAGGATAGCTTGGACTTGTTGGATGGAGGAAACATAGTCAGCCATAAATGTGAATATCCTAACCCTTCAGCTACACTACACGCTTCGCCATCAGCAGTGTCCGTGTGACGTTCTACCTGCTGCATCAGAAACCAACCAAATCAACATTTCAATTCAAGATAGAAATAAGGTTTGCATCAGCCATTGAGAATTGACCCTCTGTAGCATGGCAGTAAGGATGCATTGTGGTTATACTGGCTCTGATGACCTTCTAGTAGGGGTTGAAAGGTGGGAACCAGGAACAGCACATAACAGTTTGTGGCCTGGAGGTGAGGGACCTGGCAACAGAGTTGTTATTCCAAGCTGCTATGTGTGGAAAGTACTGGCCTCCCGTGATCCGCTTCAGCAAATGTTAGGCTTTATTCCTGGGAGCTGGTAGCTAGCTGTATATGTCCTGCCTTGTGTGTGTTTCATTTAAGTTCTACAAGTGTTCAGTTGTCATTGTAATTGTCCCATTTCTTTTTAGAAATCAGTCACATTTTTGTTTTTAATTTTTAATTCAAATGTAAATGTGGATTTTTTTTACATAACAGAGATTTGTGGTCAGTTTTTTTTTATCATGCAGTAAGTAGTCCAAGTTATCCATGGTTCTGTTACTCCGGCAGTGTTGATGGTGATTGGAAAGAAAAAGTCATATCACTCGAATAAATTGAAATCCCTTATTTGCGCAAGTGTCAAAGGCCTTTCCAAACCAAAAATGTCAGAATACAGACGATGTTAGCTAGCTAGCTAAGTATGTGTTAGCTAGCTTGAACACTGAACACACTACGGTTAGCAGCTAATGTAGCTAGCTGGCAAAAAATGCAACCAACACTTACAGTGCATTTGGAAAGTATTCAGAGCCCTTGACTTTTTCCACATTTTGTTTAAGCCTTTGTTACAAAGAAGATTCTCTGGTCTGATGAAACCAAGATTGAACTCTTTGGCCTGCATGCCAAGTGTCACGTCTGGAGGAAACCTGGCACCATCCCTACGGTTAAGCATGGTGGTGGCAGCATCATGCTGTGGGGATGTTTTTCAGCGGCAGGGACTGGGAAACTAGTCACGATTGAGGGAAAGATGAACGGAGCAAAGTACAGAGAGATCCTGATGAAAACCTGCTCCAGAGCGCTCAGGACCTCAGACTGGGGCGAAGGTTCACCTTCAAACAGGACAACGACCCTAAGCACACAGCCAAGACAACGCAGGAGTGGCTTCGGGACAAGTCTCTGAATGTTCTTGAGTGGCCCAGCCAGAGCCCGGACTTGAACCCGATCGAACATCTCTGGAGACCTGAAAATAGCGCTGCAGCAACATGACAGAGCTTGAGAGGATCTGCAGGGAAGAATGGGAGAAACTGCCCAAATAAAGGTGTGCCAAGCTTATAGCGTTGTACCCAAGAAGACTCGCGAGGCCGTCATCGCTGCCAAAGGTGCTTCAACAAAGTACTGTGTAAAAGGTCTGAATACTTATGTAAATATGATATTTCATTTTTTTTTGCTTTGTCATTATGGGATATTGTGTGTAGATTGATGAGAAAAAAAAACAATTTAATACATTTTAGAATAAGGCTGTAATGTAACAAATGTGGAAAAAGTCAAGGGGTCTGAATACTTTCCAAATGCATTGTACCTAACGTTACCAATCCATGAGAGCGGTGGCCATGTTGGCGTCACTCTTTCACCTTTCAAAATTAACTCCAATGTTTATCCGGTTTCTGGATTGGTCATGAACAGTCTTTTACTCGCTTCTTTTTCTCTTTTGGGGTCGTTGATTCAGATCCAAGAACAGAGAATGTTACCTGTTGGCTACGTCTGCTCTGTTTGTTTCTGGTGACAGTAACATTAGATTGCAAGTGAATTTCACTTCCTCTCCAGCTCCGGGGCAGCAGGGTCATTCGAGTAGGCGGGATTAGCCAGACACACCTAGCCCAGAAGGACAGCCCAAAACAGTTCAGGGCTCAATCCCCTTGTTTTCGTTCCATTTGAACCCACTACACAAGAAGTGGGGCGGCATAAGGTTGCCCACAACCTGCAGATTCTTGCTTTAAACATTTTAACTCTCAAATGTGACACAAACCCATTCAATTGTAGTTTTGATTGTAGTTTTGATTAAAATGGCAGCCGCTGGTTAGTCCCAACCAATCATTTTTCTATACTCGGGCTACTAGACTAACTACGTTAGCATAGAAAAGTGATTTTTTACAGTAGAAATTCAAACCACTGAGGCCTACATAATGGGATTCCACTCACCAGTGATGAGAGTGCGATCAGATCCTTGGGGGACTCCATGCTCTCAGGGTGCAGGAGGAGAGAGTCGCAGGAGTCAGAGGTAGGTGTCAGGGGGCGTGGCTTGTGGTTTGCTGACCTTTGACCCCAGGAGCTCATGCTGACGAGCGCCTCGGCGGCCTCCAGGTCGTGGTACTCAAAGGTGCTGCAGCAGGACTGCTCACTGTCGTACCTGTTCCTCTCCATCATCATCACCCTGATGTCCGTTAGATCAGCCTGATGGGAGGCCACAGGGAAAATGCACCGCCAATCACCATCTGTGTCCCAAATGGAACCCCTTTCCCTATATAGTGCACTACCTTTGACCAGAGCCCTATGGGCCATTAGATCAGATGGAGTGTGGGAGAGAATGAGCCCACAGCGAGGATGCACCATTAACCAGACCAGAAATCAGTTTAGGCAATACTAACATGCACTCTAGTCTATTTATTCCCCCACCCTCCAAATAAAGAAAATTCTGTCCAAAAACTTAAATTGAGACCGGCCCAGTGGGCTGAAGATGGACCAGCCCATCTGGCATTTGCCCAAACTGCCCATTAGCCAGTCCACTTCTTACTGCTGTTCTTTATTTTTTTATTTTTTTTGCGTATCTATTTTTTACTTAACACTTATTTTTCTAAACTGCATTGTTGGTTAAAGGCTTGTAAGTAAGCATTTCACTGTTGTATTCGGTGCATGTGACAAATACAATTTGATCACAATTACAGCTCAATAGCTTCTGATGGCTGCAGACTCTTTTCAACGCTGACAATCTATCTCACAAAATATCTCTAGAGTCCTACTACTGCAATGGTTCCCTCAGATGGTTTTAGCTCAAGTCATGAACCATATATGCCTCAAAATGGTGGAAAACACATATAGACAGTAGTCAATGAACAAGGGTTGGGTATTCTTCTAGATGTGCATGTAGCTATGTAGTGCAGTTTGTTGTCATCCGCTGAATGCTCAGCTGCACGTAGTGAGGCTGCTAGCTGCTTTAGAGGAATGGCGAGAGAGAGGGGCCCCACTGCAACGCTAGGCTAACGGCAGCCATTTGAGCGGGTGGCTGGCAGGTGGGTGCATCCAATCCTCCCAGTTCCCAGTAGCTCACATAACATTGGACATCACCAAAAAATAGACGTGAGTAATGTGCTACATCAACAACAAAAACCCACAATAGTCGATTTGATTAACATGTAAAAACTGTGTGGGCTGCATCAGGAAGTATTGGGTTGAATTGAGAACCCCCTCATTTTATTTAACTGTTGAACCCCCCCCCCAGCAATAACAACCAGCCACTTGTTTTATTGACACACATGGAAGCAGCTCATAATCCAATTCCAATCTTCATGCTCTTATCAATTTGCTAATCTATGAATCAATCGTCAATTTATGTCCAAAATGTTCAACCAAGCAGACTGTGATAAATGGCACATAGTAATACATCTAACACAGTAGTCTAGTTGAGCCCCGCTAAAATGCTAAATGAGATGTACAGTTCCATTTGGCTTTTAGGGGCCACAATTACAATGTAACACGATATCAAATACAATTTTATTCGTCACATACACAGTTTACAGCAGGTATATCATGTGCAACGAAATGCTTATGCGCTAGCTCTCGCAACAATGCAGTACATTAATCAATAATAACAATAAAAGTAATTAAAAAAACAAGTAATGGAGTAGGTAGTATGCATATTAATAATGGACTGTATTTACAAATATAAGATGGGCAGTGACTTGGTCACGCAGTAGAATAAATAGAATATAATTGAACAGTAGCGTTGTGTGTGTGTGTGAGAGAGAGAGAATTCTACGCGCGTGTGAGTTCTGAGCGCATGTGTGTTTGTTTGTGTAACAATGTGTGTGTGTAACAATTTAAAATAACAACGTGTAATCATATTGAAAAAAGTATTATTACAATGTAACAATGCAGTGATATAAAGCGGATATAATGTAGCAATGTGTGATAACACCGTTGATACAGTGGCCGTGGCGCAGGGATACACTAGTTTCATTCTGACTTCAACTAAACCAGACTGCCTGGCTTAAAAAAAAACATCACGTTCAACTTGGGCTGCTTGCTTCAATGCATTCAATTCAAGTTATATAATACTGTAATGTGTGTGTGTGTGTGTGTGTGTGTGTGTGTATGGAACTTATCGATGATCTTGAAATACCTGAAGATAACTGATCACTGATTTAAATTTAAAGTAAAAATCAATCAACTTACCCGACAAGATTGCTATGAATTCGGGGGTGATGTGAAAGTCACCATATGGAAAGTATGAGTAAAACAATAATAGTAGAGACAGTAGCAATTCAACAACTCAATGAGCCCTGAGCACACAAGTAATTCCCGCTGCCAGTTGTTGAGACTGGCCTTAGCTGAGTGAATCAAAAGGTGAGACGAAAAAAACAGAAACAAAATTCAGAGCAGACTGGCGGCTGGTAACATGTTACCAATCAAAAACAAAGGTGTAGCGGACGTTGTCCAATCAGAGCGCAAGCAGCGCGTGATCAGTACGTGTCTGCGTCGCGATTGGAGCAAAGAGGGTGCGTGGCTGTTGGAAGGCGTGACGAAGGAGTCAGTGGTGTCAGAGTAAACCCAGTGAACTCAATGCTCGAGAACTAGGGGAAAGGTTGAAACGGCGAATCGTGCACGCGTCTGGCTTGCTTTGGAACGGGAGAGCGCGCTAAGCGGGCATGCGCGAAATGGTCACAAAGAAATGAATAGGGAAACTGCAGAATGTAATACGTTGGCTTCGAAAATAAAGAATTAGCTGTGTTTTTTATTTTCTAAATCCGATAATATCTTATAGCGTCTAAACTGTTTTATTATCGATTCGTGTAATTGCATTGTAGAAATCTGGTGTATAAATGCCTGTTACTCTAAGTGTAAATAAATGTTGTGAATCAATCGGGTCATAAAATGCATATTAGATATTTTACATTTATTTTATATATACAGTAATACGATTATACAATCATTTTCTGATCTATGGGAATATATGTTGAAATATAAACGGAGCTTCATTGTCATGACATTCTGAACAACTGCATCAATACCCATAGTAAACAAAAACAATCCCACAATTTTTTAAAGTAAATAATCAAAATATGCAACATGATCAAATATGATCACAGAGTAGTGTGTGGAAGAATAGAAAATATCAACAAAGGGCCCACTGAAATACTTCTAAAATGCACAAATTACAGAATTTATAATATACTGAGATGTCATTTATATATATTTCAATGTATATTTAAATGTTAAATGCACACTCAGTGGCCAGTTTATAAGGTAAACCCATATAGTACCGGGTTGGACCCCTTTGCCTCCAGAACAGCCAAAATTCTTTGTGGCATGGAAACGTTGGTCAATTGGTATCAAGGGACCTAACGTGTGCCAGGAAAACATTCCCCACACAAATACACCACCACCACCAGCCTGTATCGTTGACACCAGACAGGAAAGGGCCATGCTGCTTATGGGGATTCGTCAAACCAGGCGTTGTTTTTCCACTCATCAATTGTCCAGTGTTGGTGATCGTGTGCCCACTGGAGCCGCTTCTTGTTTATAGCAAATAGGAGGGGAACCCGGTGTGGTCGTCTGCTGCAATAGCCCATCCGTGACAAGGACCGACGAGTTGTGTGTTCCGAGATGCCATTCTGCACACCACTGTTGTACTGCGCCGTTATTTGCCGGTTTGTGGGCTGATGTTAGCTTGCACGATTCTTGCCATTCTCTTTCGATCTCTCATCAACAAGCTGTTTTCACCCACAGGACTGCCGCTGACTGGATGTTTTTAGTTTTCCTCACTACTCTCAGTAAACCCTTGACACTGTCGTGCGTGAAAAGCCCAGGAGGCTGTTTATGAGATACTACAACAGGCGTGCCTTGCACCGACAATCATGTCATGTTCAAAGTCACTTAGATCACTCGCTTTGCCCATTCTAATGTTCAATAGAACAGTAACTGAATGCCTCGATGCCTGTCTGCCTGCTTTATATAGCAAGCCACGGGCACATGACTCACTATCTGTAGGAGCGAACCATTTTAGTAAAACTGGGTGGTGTCCCTAATAAACTGGCCCCCGAGTGTATATTTCAGTTTAGGTATATACATTCTATGCAGTGGAGGCTGCTGAGGGGAGGACGACTCATAATAATGGCTGGAATGGAGTCAATGGAATGGTATCAACCAAATGGAAAACACTTCTTTGATGTTTTTCATACCATTCCATTGACTCCATTCCAGCCATTATTATGAGCCGTCCTCCCCTCAGCAGCCTACACTGTTTCTGTGTCTCCTATTGTTTTCCTGTGCGCTTTGCCGTTTTCCTCCTCTCCAGTCTCTTATGACTGAATCCCGAATCCGCACCCCACTCTCCTGCCCCCTTTCCCTCCCTTCCCTCCCGCCCCCTTTTCCCTCCTTTCCCCCCGCCAGCTGGTGAACCCAAGGACTCCTATGCATTGAGATTGGTAACAGGCTCCTTATAAATAATTTCAGGGTGGGGCCTGGAAGGGAGCTCGCTTCACCCCTTTTGTTGTGGTTGTACATTACATTAACCCTTAAAAGGACCTTTTTATTTCACTTGGTGCTGCCCAGGCTTGAGCACATCCAGGTCCAATGGGCTTTGCTCCATTTGACAGTGAACTGAACCACAGAAAATGAGCACCACTTGTGTAAATAAGAAATGCAGCAGAAGTCTTCCATGTTGTGCGATCTTGGAGGGTTGAGAGAGAATACATCAGTCATTCAGTCTGAGATAGAGGCAGCAGACAAAGAGCTTTTTCTCATTCCCTACCGGCTCCCTGGAGGTTGTATTAAGCTCACAGAAAGAACCCTCATTTCAATCTACAGTGGGATTCAAATTTATTGACACCCTTGATAAAGATGAGCAAAAATTTCTTTATAGAATAAATACAAATACTGAGCTATATTGTATGCACCAAAACATTTGGAAATTATATTATTTTATAGTAATACAATTGCTCAGAGCAAGAGATTTTGTTTAACATTTATTATATATATTTTTTTTCAAAAAGGTAGGGGTCAGAAATATTGACACTTCTGTTTTCAATACCTTTCAATACCTCCCCTTGTGAGGATAACATCAGCAAAACCAAGGAGTTGATCGTGGACTACAGGAAACGGGGAGGAGCACAGCCCTATTGTCATCGACAGGGCTGCAGTGGAGAGGGTATAATAAAATGTTCCTCAGTGTGCACATCACAGAGAACCTCACATAGTCCAACCACACCACCACATGGTAAAAAAGTTGCAGCCGCGCCACTTCAACCTCAGGTGCCTGAAGAAATTTGGCATGGGCCCTCAAATCCTAAAGAAGCTCTACAGCCGCACTATCGAGAGCAACTTGACCGGCTGCATCACCGCCTGTACGGCAACTGCACCGCCCCCAACCAGGAGGCCCTACAGAGGGTGGTGCAGACGGCCCAACACATCACTGGGGTAAGCTACCTGCCCTCCAGGACATCTACAGCAGGCGGTGCCTGAGGAAGTGTCCGAAAGATCGTCAAGGAGCCATGGACTGTTGTCTCTGTAACCATCTGGCAAGCGGTATCGGAGTATCGGGTCTTGAACCAACAGTCACCAAGACAGCTTCTACCACCAGACAATCAGACTTCTGAAAAGCTAAACCCAGCTGTTTCTCTTCACAGACCTGCACCTTAGAGACTATTTGCACCAGAGAGACTATATACACCTTAGAAATTATTTGCACTGACTACCCACACATCCAATCCTTCCACGCAAACTTCCACAAACTGTAAATACAGTCCATTATTACTATGCATACTACTCCTTCTATTACTTCTACTACTTGTTATTTTGACTCATTTCATTGTTGTTATTCATGAATGTACTGCATTGTTGAGAGAGCTACCACATAAGCATTTCACTGCACCTTTTATACCTGTTGTAAACTGTATGTGACGAATACATTTTGATTTGAGCCTTTTTCTAAAATGTTTTCTGAGTTGGAGAGCACATTGGGAAGGATCTTAGACCATTCCTCCATACAGAATCCTTGATATCCTTTGTATGCACTTAAGGACTGCTCTGTTCAATCAAAACCACAGGTTTGTCATTGTTCCCCTCGAATCAGGGACTGATTTAGACCGGGAACACATGGTGGGTGCAATTAATGATCAGGTAGAACAGAATACCAGCAGGCTCCGGACCTTGTAGGGTCAGAGTTGAGTACCTCTGATCTACACGTTTAAGACAAAGAAAAGCTGTCAAACACCTGAATGCATGTCCAATAAATGGCAATTTCATTCTCTTTGGTTGCCACAATTATTGACACGCTTGACAAAAATGACTCTCCGTGCTTTCTTCGATTGCGCAAGGGGAGACCTGAAAAGTTACATTGTCTGGCGCACAGGAGACCTGGGTTAGAACCCCGTCAGTCAAACTAACACGTCTTCAGGTCTCAAGCGATAAGGATGTTCATCACAATGCATGGATCAGAAAACCACCGCTCTTGCACTCTCATTGGGGCGCACAGATCCTTTTGCTTCTGTTTGCCACAGAAGGTGTTGTTGTTCTAACCCATTCAGTTATATTGGTGCTGTGATCTCTGAGTATGAGGTCAAAGAGGGGTGAAATGTAACCGAGGTCCACGCTCTTTTGCTGAGTAACCTTGCTGGAGACTTGAAGATTTGTGTAAGCTTCCTGAACTCATCCCTTTGGGCTTTAGCTAAGTGGGCTAACACACTCTTGGGACATGCAGGAGACCCGTTTCGAACCGAGTAGCAATATTAAATAGAGAGTTGAAAAGCTACCCTTAGAAGAGCTATTCAACTATACTGTTATGGGGGTCAAATTGTCACACTCTCTTCTAACATCATAGTTTTGTATATTTTTTTATTTACATTTTTAACCTAGGCAAGTCAGTTAAGAACAAATTCTTAGTTTACAATGACAGTCTACTGGGGAATAGTGAGTTAACTGCCTTGTTCAGAACAGATTTTTACCTTGTCAGCTCAGAGATTCAATCCAGCAACCTTTTGGTTACTGGCCCAACGCTCTGACCACTAGGCTACCTGCCACCCCAGGTATATATAGTGTATGTGGAAAAATTACAGGCACAAGGAAGCCAAGGGTATGAAAGAGTCACAGGAGTCAAATGAAAGCCATCAATCCAGCAATATTTAAGTGACAAGTGGATTTTGCACCCTTCTAACACAGGAAATAGATGGCTGAAAAATACAGATTCTCAAGTGGGCAGGGCATACGAGGATGTATCTGCAGGGGTTGGACGTT
The DNA here is from genome assembly GCF_965601325.2 of Salmo salar. Lineage (NCBI taxonomy): Eukaryota > Metazoa > Chordata > Actinopteri > Salmoniformes > Salmonidae > Salmo > Salmo salar. Next base: position 59,339,553 of record NC_138296.1, on the reverse strand, counting down.
GTAGTGCTAAAACCAACACACACGCATATCTTTCTCTCATTGTGCAACTTTCTTCTCACTAAGTTCCAAAAGAGGCCAGATCAATCCAGTCTCACCTTATTCACACAGTGAGTTTGTTATCCTCGTTCTATAGATTGCGTTGTTTTAAGGCAACGCGTAGCACCTGTTGAGGCTGTGGGTGTAGAAGGCATTGTAATGTTGTGTGTAGGGCAGGGAGCAGGGAAGCTGTTTGGCTGGGAGTTGCAGAGTGACGCCACACTGCTAGCCAAGGGTAGCCCTGGGCCGCTATGCAGGCAGCTGATAGCCAAGAGACCTAGAGAGAAAGAGAGAGAGAGAGGGTTGGTGGGAGGGGAGGTAAACTGAATGAACTTTGATACCATTTCACGCACACACGCTCATGCACACACCCTCATGCACACACACACACACACACACACACACACACACACACACACACACACACACACACACACACACACACACACACACACACACACACACACACACACACACACACACACACACAATGCCTCCAGACTCCAGTAGAGGGGCGGTAGTGTAGTGTAGTGCACATATATAACCTCTTTAGCTGCCAGCCGCTCCATGCTAAAATACACTGAGGGATAACAGATCTGGCTCCCCAACTACCCTGCTGACCCAGCATATATACACTTCTGGTATTTTCTAACCACAGAATGTTTAAAGCATTGCCTTGCTTTAAAACAAATCTATTTGGACCTCAGTAGGATCACATATGAAATGTAGTGTTTTCCAAGACATCCTTTGGGGGCCAGGAGACGAAAGTCATGCAATTTCTTACGAACAAAGAAGTCATTGTTCAACACAGCCAAATGTCAACCCCAGTTTCTGAGTGTGAGCAACCTACATTTCAATTGTTTTACCTTGTATAGTTATGCTTTTACTATATAGGAGCATGTCATGTTAAGCTAAGTGGATGGTCTTTCCTGTGAATCAAATGAGAATTCTAGAACATGGAGAGATATATGAACCAAAATCCCACTATGACATCAACACATGACATCACCCCAAGCTACAAGAAATTCGAATTGGGTGGCTGTTGTCTTGGAACGCTGGAATATGGAGTAAACCAACACTTTGCTTGCTAGACTCCGCTTAGACTTAATATGGGAGACGTGATTGGTGTTTTGGCATGTGATGGGATAGTAACTTATTATGGTGAGAAAAAACAGAAAGGAAGGGATGGGATCATAAGCTGCTGTCCACATCAAGGTTTGTTTAGGATCTATAATAGATCAAATGAGTTAGTTATTGAGCTGACCTTTTGGGTTGTGTGCAAATTAGAACTTTAGTGCGTGGAATGCTCGAGGGGTGCCTGAGGTCATGTCCCGTTGTCCTAGCAGTTGTGAACATTACCCAGAGGTCAGAGGTCGCGCTTTCAAGCCTACTCCCAACCCCACATTTGTGCCCTTTAGAACTTCTAAAGCCCAGGAACACAGAATCAATATCCTTCAACTTTGGTACAGTAATGCTACAGAATATGCACTATATTTTCCCAGGTGTGGATCCTCATCCTACTCATCACAAAGGCTTGCATCCCAAATGGCACCCCATTCCCTATATAGTGTGCTACTTTTGACCAGAGCCCTGCTGATCCCCAAACGATTAAGAGACTTCAGAAAATAAACTTTTAACGTTGTCAATAATTTGGTCAGCAGTGAGCCCAGAGACAATGCAGAATGGGTGGGTGTGAGAAGAGAGAGGCTGCTGAGAGCTCTGGGCAACAGATGTGACGTCCCTCAGGGACACTGAACAGTGGTGGGCTCACCAACCAAGGAGGAACTCCCACACACACACCACACACACAAACATGCACACAGGAAAATGAGCATCACTTCAGCGAGCCTCACTAACAGAGGGGAGTGTGTTGTGGTGGGTGGGGTTCTGGAATGTTGGTCACCCCACTCCCAAAAAAAGGGAGGGTTGACTGAAGCACTGAGATGTGACATGCTTGCTGTATTGCATACTGTCCATGCTCCCTCTCACCCCAAACTCCCTTAGTGGAAGTGTATGTGGGAGAAGAGTATGCTTCTCTGTTGACCCATGAGGCGAAATATCTCTTTGGTTCAGATTTTAACCACACCAAACAATTACACAGCACTCCAAGCATCCCACTGGGCACAGACGTCATTTCAACATCAAGTTTTGATTTACATTTGGTTGAGTTGTCAACTAATGCGAATTCAACGGGAAATCCACAAAACAATTCACCATGTCAGTGGATTTAGGTTAAAAGTTGGGTGAGAAGAATACTACATTTACTTAGGTTGATTGCTTTTTTGAAATCCAATCAGTTTCCACATTGATTCAGCGTCATCACATTGATTTTTGAAGTTTTTATGACCAGGTAACAATGTTGATTCAACCAGTTTTAGCCCAGTGGGATGTCTCTCACACCCTCACATGCGCTTTCGGTTAGCTGAGGCATGCAGGCAGGCAGCACTGTGACTGCCAGTTAGACCATGCAGCTAACAATTCACCAGTCAGGAGAGTTGGGCCCGAGCAGAGACCTACAAGGCCTTGCTAAAACACACTGGGATGAATGTAGCCCACGGCCCTGGGGTGGGGTGAAGAGAGGCCAGAGACTGGCTCAGATTACACAAGGAGAAGGGATGTGTCCCAATTGGCACATTATTCCCTGTGGGCCCTGGTCAAAAGTAGTGAACTAAACTAAATAGGGACCATTTGAGACTGCACACAGACAAGGCTACCTTGCTCACCTGTAGTTTGCCACTCTCAGCACATAGCCTAGGCCTACAGTCAGGAGGCCTACAGTCAGCATCCCGAGGCCTACAGTCAGCATCCTGGAGTTGCCTCTTCACTGTTGACGTTGAGACTGGTGTTTTGTGGGTACTATTTATTGAAGCTACCAGTTGAGGACTTGTGAGGTGTCTGTTTCTCAAACTAGACATTCTAATGTACTTGTCCTCTTGCTCAGTTGTGCACCAGGGCCTCCCACTCCTCTTTCTATTCTGGTTAGAGACAGTTTGCGCTGCCTAACAACAGACCTACAAGCCCTCAGTCCAACCTCTCTCAGCCTATTGCGAACAGTCTGAGCACTGATGGAGGGATTGTGCGTTCCTGGTGTAACTCGAGCAGTTGTTGTTGCCATCCTGTACCTGTCCCGCAGGTGTGATGTTCGGATGTACCGATCCTGTACAGGTGTTGTTACACATAGTCTGCCACTGCGAGGGCGATCAGCTGTCCGTCCTGTCTCCCTGTAGCGCTGTCTTAGGCGTCTCACAGTACGGACATTTCAATTTATTGCCCTGGCCACATCTGCAGTCCTCATGCCTCCTTGCAGCATGCCTAAGGCACGTTCACGCAGATGAGCAGGGACCTTGGGCATCTTTCTTTTGGTGTTTTTCAGAGTCAGTAGAATGGCCTCTGAAGTTTTCATAACTGTGACCTTAATTGCCTACTATCTGTATGCTGTTAGTGTCTTAATGAGCATTCCACAGGTGCATGTTCATTAATTGTTTATGGTTCATTGAACAAGCATGGGAAACAGTGTTTAAACCCTTTACAATGAAGATCTGTGAAGTTATTTGGATTTTGACAAATTATCTTTGAAAGACAGGGTCCAGAAAAAGGGACGTTTCTTTTTTTGCTGAGTTTATACACAGTACCAGTCAGTAGTTTGGATACACCTTCTCATTCAAGAGTTGTTCTTTATTTTTACTACTTTCTACATTGTAGAATGAAAATGAAGACATCAAAACGGTGAAATAACACATCATGTAGTAACCAAACAAGTGTTAAACAAATCCAAATATATTTAATATTCTTCAAAGTAGCTACCCTTTGCCTTGATGACAGCTTTGCACACTCTTGGCATTCTCTCAACCAGCTTCATCTGGAATGCTTTTCCAATAATATTGAAGGGCACTTGTTGGCTGCTTTTCCATCACTCTGTGCTCCAACTAATCCCAAACCATCTCAATTGGGTTGAGGTCAGGTGATCGTGGAGGCCAGGTCATCTGATGCAGCACTCCATCATTCTCCTTCTTGTTCAAATAGCCCTTATAAAGCCTGGAGGTGTGTTGGGTCATTGTCCTGTTAATAAACAAATGTTAGTCCCACTAAGCGCAAACCAGATGGGATCGCGTATCGTTGCAGAATGCTGTGGTGGCCATGCTGGTTAAGTGTGCCTTGATAAATAAATCACTGGCAGTGTCCCCAGCAAAGCACCCCCACACCATCACACCTCCTCCTCCATTCTTCATGGTGGGAACTACACTTGCGGAGATCATCCGTTCACCTACTTTGCGTCTCACAAAGACACAGAGGTTGGAACAAAAAATCTCAAATTTGGACCAAAGGATACATTTCCGTAAGTCTCTTCTTATTATTGGTGTCCTTTAGTAGTGGTTTCTTTGCAGCAATTCGACCATGAAGGCCTGATTCACGCAGTCTCCTGTGAACAGTTGATGTTGAGATGTGTCTGTTAATTGAACTCAGTGAAGCATTTATTTGGGCTGCAATCTGAGGTGCAGTTAACTCTAATGAACTTATCAAGAAACACGCGCAATGGACATTAGACCGGTGGACATCTGTCCTTTAGTCTGATGAGTCCAAATTTTAGATTTTTGGTTGCAACCGCCATGTCTTTGTGAGACACAGAGTAAGTGAATGGATGATCTCCGTATGTGTGGTTCCCACCATGAAGCATGGAGGAGGTGTGATGGTGCTTCGTTGGTGACACTGTCTGTGATTTATTTAGAATTCAAGGCACACTTAACAAGCACGGCTACCACAGCATTCTGCAGTGATATGCCATCCCATCTGGTTTGCACTTAGTGGGACATTCCAGGTGAAGCTGGTTGAGATAATGCAAGAGTGTGCAAAGCTGTCATCAAGGCAAAGGGTGGCTACTTTGAAGAATCTGAATTATAAAATATATTTTGATTTAACACTTTTTTGGTTACTACATGATTCCATATGTGTTATGTCATAGTTTTGATGTCTTCACTATTATTCTACAATGTAGAAGATAGTAAAAATAAAGAAAAACCCTTAAATGAGTGGGTGTGTCCATACTTTTGGCTGGTACTGTATATATATATATATCCATTGATTATTGAAGAATATAACTTATAAATGCCTCATGAGCTTAGTTTAACTCTCACACTCCATGAGAACCCAAAATATAAGCTTGTTTTACTCCAATGTTTGTAAACATTGTAAAATATAAACAAATACTGTATAGCCTCATTACATGGTTAAAACAATAATTGTTATATCGTGGATGGTCAGTCCTTGCATCCATAGTTCTGTCTATTAATCTGAGAGTGGTTCCATTTCTCCAGGCCCATCCCTCAGCTTTTTTTTTACCAAAACAGGCGGGGCGACCGTTTGGTTATCTGTGGATTTGCCCTTTAAACAGCTGCACATTATCAAGATATCAAAGTGTTACCAACAAAAAGGTCAACAATAGGCCTAATGCAAATGCAGCATATGGCATTAATTTTTCACACGTAAATAGCACTTTCAGTAGAGCTCAAAGCATTCCATGAGCGCAGCATTTATTTTCCAACTCGAATCAATGAGCCCAGTCAGTCCTCCATGACAACTGTCATGAAAATTCATGTATACTGAGAGAGACTTTGTAATTTCTTCAAATAATTATCTTTATTTAATATTAATTCATTATTGCAATAATGAAGCTGGTCGACCACACACTCGGGCAAGTGTGTTGCCGAGAGCTTAACTTTTACAGACAATGCAGAGTTCTTATATAGTAGATAAAGAAATGCTTAGTCATGGCTGGTTCTCTCCCTCCCATGCATATCGGGGGACACCACAAGCCATCCTGGGTTCATCCTGTGGTCATCTGCTCCTGGTGTTGTTTTAACCCCACCCCGGCTTAGTTTCCCAGATACCAGGATGATTAGAGGCAATAAGGGATTGTTCTACTCTTCCAGGCTATCTCTATCTCGGGTCACACACACCACATCTTATCTATGGAATCACAGCTGTAGGTTTTTTATCACCAAGTCATTAATCAATTGTCAGCTCAAGCTCCAGAGGCCCAACTCAGTCCCATAGACACAGATGAGAGTACTCATCAAAGCTATTCGATGCATAAACAGTATTATAACAATCTCCCACACAACAAAATCATAAACAACAGAGTAGGGCTGGCTAATAAGTCCTTAGTTTTGGGGTCATGCTCAGGTTAAACAATTTGGCTAATCTCTACTTCCATATTTTCAAGTCCTATTCTTGAAGATCAAGGGGTATAACATTTATTGAAATGACTGGAATTCTGATAGACTGGTTTTTAATGTAAAGATATAATTTAATTGTATTATTATATGTAGTAGAAAGCGATGGATTAGAAGAAGCCTATAAAACCAACCCATAAAGTAACATTTTACATCCATATATGGCCAGCTATGTAAACTTTAACATTGATTTATACTGCAATAGATGTCGTTCAATTGGTAACATACATTTTTGTCTTCTTCTAATGCCTCTTAAGGGGAAAGTAATCTAAAAGTAACGTAATGTAATCAGATTACGTGACTGAGTTTGGGTAATCCAAAAGTTACGTTACTGATACAAATTTTGGACAGGTAACTAGTAACTAACATTTAGAAAGTAACCTACCCAACCCTGCCTACAGTACATCCTGGTACTCAGGCTCATCTTAATATGGCTAGCTGTACAATGGAATTCACACAATGGCTGTGAATTATACAACTGATATTTTTGTGATACAATAAACCAGGTGTACTCAACTACTATTTGAGAAGGTCCGGATAGATATTATTTATTGGCGTAGTAACAAACCCCCACCTCGCAACGCAGGTAAGCCCAAACTGTTAACACCCCTCTTGTTGGCGGAGAGAAAGTTTTGCAGTTTTAATGAGTCTTTCCTGCAATTCTACATATTTTGGCATGGGGTGGAGAGAAAATGTTGCCGTTTTAAAGCTATTTTCCTACAATTCTACACATTTTGCCATGTCAACCTTCTCAGTAACAGTTACAGAAACGTTTTACTTTGTCACAACGTCGACTGAAGGTGGCGCCTCTCCCCGTTCGGGCGGCGCTCGGCGGTCGTCGTCGCTGGCCTTCTATCTGCCACCGATCCTCTGTTCATTTTCTTTTGGTTAGGTCTAGTTTAGGTTTGTACCTGTATTGTGTTAGTTCATTAGTGGGGGGGGGTTATTTAGTCTTTCTGTTTAGGTTTGGGTTTGTGCGTGATTTTTTTCGTCAGGTTTGTTAGGCTGGGGTTAGGTGTTTTTCCCTCTGCCTGTGTGTTAGTAAGGCTGCGAGTTTTGGGCTGCACCCCTACTCTGTTTTTGGGCTCATTCCGTTTTTTTGTATTGTTGCCCTGCCTTACCTGTTTTTTGACAGTTGTGGATTGTGCCTATTAAACGTGTGTTCACGGACATTTATCTCCTGCGCCTGACTTCACCCCTCCTGCTTCCTTGAGTACCCCTGACATACTTGCTATAACTGTGATATGTTGTTGTTTATCTACCTTAGTTGAATGCACTGACTGTAAGTCACTCTGGATAAGAGTGTCTGCTAAATGACGAAAATGTAAATGTATAAATCAAAATGAACATATCAAAATGAACTGCAAAGAACACTGGGTATTATTATTGGCCTTATGTCGAGGGGAGCTCATTAGAATAATACTCAGCATTTGTATTTGTATTTATTATGGTTCCCAATTAGCTGCTGCCAAAGCAGAAGTTACTCTTCCTGGGGTCCAGCAAAATTAAGGCAGTTTATACAATATTAAAAATTACAATACATTCACAGATTTCACAACACACTGCGTGCCCTCAGGCCCCTACTCCACCCTTACCACATATCTACAGTACTAAATCCGTGTGTGTGTGTGTGTGTATGTGTGTGTATGCATGTGTGTGTGTGTGTATGCATGTGTCTGTGCCAATGTTTGTGTTGCTTCACAGTCCACGCTGTTCCATAAGGTGTTTTTTTAATCTGTTTTCTAAATCTAGTTTTACTGCTGGCATGAGTTACTTGATGTGGAATAGAGTTCCATGTAGTCATGGCTCTATGTAGTACTGTGTGCCTCCCATAGTCTGTTCTGGATTTGGGGACTGTGAAGAGACCTCTTGTGGCATGTCTTGTGGGGTATGCATGGGTGTCCAAGCTGTGTGCCAGTAGTTTAGACAGACAGCTCGGTGCATTCAACATGTCAATACTTCTCATAAATAAAAGTAACGATGAAGTCATTCTCTCCTCCACTTTCAGCTAGGAGAGTTTGACATACATATTATTAATATTAGCTCTCTGTGTACATCCAATTGCCAGCCGTGCTGCCCTGGTCTGAGCCAATTGCAATTTTTAAAAGTCCTTTATTTTGGCATCTGACCACACGACTGAACAGTAGTCAAGGTGCAACAAAACTAGGGCCTGTAGGACCTGCCTTGTTGATAGACAGACTTCTCCCCATCTTAGCTACTACTGCATCAATATGTTTTGACCATGACAGTTTACAATCTAGGGTTACTCCAAGCAGTTTAGTCATCTCAACTTGCTCAATTTCCACATTATTTATTACAAGATTTAGTTGAGGTTTAGGGTTTAGTGAGTGTTTTGTTCTAAATTCAATGCTTTTAGTTTTAGAAATATTTAGGGCTAACTTATTCCTTGCCACCTACTCTGAAACTAACTGCAGCTCTTTGTTGAGTGTTGCAGTCATTTCAGTCATTGTAGTAGCTGACGTGTATAGTGTTGAGTCATCCGCATACATAGACACTCTGGCTTTACTCAAAGTTAGTGGCATGTCGTTAGTAAAGATTTTAAAAAGCAAGGTGCCTAAACAGTTACCCTGGGGAATTCCTGATTCTACCTGGATTATGTTTGATAGACTTCCATTTAATAACACCCTCTGTGTTCTGTTAGACAAGTAACTCTTTATCCAAATTATAGCAGGGGGTGTAAAGCCATAGCACATACGTTTTTCCAGCAGCAGACTGATCGATAATGTCAAAAGCTGCACTGAAGTTTAACAAGACAGCCCCCACAATCATTTTACCATCAATTTCTCTCAGCCAATCATCAGTCATTTGTTTAAGTGCTGTGCATGTTGAGTGTCCTTCCCTATAAGCGTGCTGAAATTCTGTTTTCAATTTGTTTACTGTGAAATGGCATTGTATCTGGTCAAACACAATTTTTTCCACAAGTTTGCTAAGGGTTGGTAACAGGCTGATTGGTCGGCTATTTGAGCCAGTAAAGGGGGCTTTACTATTCTTGGGTAGTGGAATGACTTTAGCTTCTCTCCAGGCCTGAGGGCACACCGCACTCTAGTAGGCTTAAATTAAAGATGTAGCAAATAGGAGAGGCAATATCGTCTGCTATTATCCTCAGTAATTTTCCATCCAGATTGTCAGACCCCGGTGGCTTGTCATTGTTGATAGACAACAATAATTTTTTCACCTCTTCCACACTGACTTTACGGAATTCAAAAGTACAATTCTTGTCTTTCATAATTTGGTCCGATATACATGGATGTGTAGCGTCAGCGTTTGTTGCTGGCATGTCATCCCTAAATTTGCTTATCTTGCCAATGACAAAGTAATTAAAGTAGTTTGCAATATCAGTGGGCTTTGTGATGAATGAGCCATCTGATTCAATGAATGAAGGAGCCGAGTTGGCTTTTTCCCCCAAAATGTCATTTAAGGTGCCCCATTGAATTGCAATTGTCCATTTTTACATGTACAATTATATTTCATTAATTTATAAGATGCTCTAATCACACCATAGTGCCATCAGACTTCTGATACCAATGCAGGGTGAGAGGGGTCCACAAAATTGAACCGCTATAAAAAAAATGGTATTGAAAAATACAAATTACAGCTCTCAGAAGTATCTTGTTACAAAATACATTGGACTGTAGTTCAACCCAGTGTAATACAAATGACAGAATACTCAGAAGTAATTGAAATACTGCCCATCTCTGCTGACAAGTTAGTAAAAGCTCTCTAAGGTCAGACAGTCAGTGAATGACATAAGAGGAAAACTGCCCATGCACTGACAATTTTCAAGGCACCGTGTGCCTTCTACTATTACAACTCTCAACATCAGTAAGTTAAAAGCAAGACTGATTTCCCAAAAAGAAATAATATAACAAAAATATATGGTGGTCTATATTGACACTGTTCCGGGTCGAGATCCGCCTGTTAAGTATGGTTGCAATAGACTTTGTCTGTGCAAAAATTATTACACAACCATTCCGATGTGTCTCTACAGCACTTTTGTAATTATTTTTGTTTTCCGAATATCTCTCTGTTGTATCACAACCATTGTGCCAAAAGTGTACAACTTAATGTGTACGGGCCTAGGTGTTTTTGAAACAAGTAGCATGGGACAGCCTGACTGCATGATGTTCAGGATAGGACTAAAAGAGCTGTGAGAAAGATGGCTCTCAGACTCTATATTATTTTTCTAACTCAATCTAAAGGGCTATAAAACACAGTTTCTGATGTGGTTCTATTTATATAAAACTCAACTTGCATCCCAAATGGTACCATATTCCCAATATAGTGCACTACTTTTGACCAGAGCCTAATCACCAAATCTGCACATTCTCTGCTTCATGCCTCGTTGATGCAGTTGAGCTAAGTTCCCTTACAAAAACACAATGTGCAAAGAAATACTTAGTCTGAAGAATGACTTTAACACATTTAATAACCACTGTAGGTAAGCATCTGCTAACAGGACTGATTTCAAATCAGTTCTTGCATGACAGACAAGGTTTTGAAACACTAACACACACTTCCTGACCCCCACCCCCATTTCCTGTTGCCAAGAAATATTCACATTGTGTCATCGCATATGGAGCTGACACCTATATATCTAGAGTCAGATACACACACCACACTTAGCACAAAATGTAAATATAAATACATATATTATTGAATTCATATATTACTTTTTCATGATGTAAACATAAAAATAAAAAAATCACCTCCATGAATTCTGAAAAATAGTTATAAAAGTACATTCTCAGACAGAAATAGCCCTAACCGGTCACCGCATCATGTTAACAAGTTCATTTCCTAAAACTGACCACTGCATATCTTTGAAAATAATACATAATATGAACTTATATGAACACTGACATTCTAAACAACACTCTGCCATCTTGTCTGGAAAATAATTCATTCACAGCGACATATACTGTAAAGTAGTAGTACAAAAGGTCTAAATTTAAGCAAGGAAAATATAATTGGCCGTTACACAATATTGTTTCCAAATGTTCCTCAAAATTATTTATACTTTTAACATGGATACAGTGAATCAATCAGTCATATTTTAAGTGAAAATACAACAAAAATCTTGCCAGCGAACGAGGTAGCAATGTTGCACAACCAGAAAATGGCCTTGTAGTCACTGGTGCAGCAGAAAGGCAGAACTCATGAAAATATCTAGTTTTACTTGTAGAAGTATGTTACAGTTGTGTAAACAGGTGCCTAATCTTACTGTTCTGGGTCCCTACCCACGCCCTTGGAGCTCAACATGTGTCCCTCCTCCAAGGGCCTCACCCTGGAGGCACCAAACAGAAGCAAAAATGATAAAACAGGGAGGTCCAATAACCTGTACTGGTCCAATAAGAAATTGTTATTTTTGTTTTCCATTGCGAAACGTTTTGAAACGTTGCTGGCCCTAATGTATACACCCCTGTCCAGGCTCAGAGCTCAGATCTCGGTCAGTGTCAGCAGGACCTTTCCCCCCACCTCCTCCATGCGGATGTGGAAGGCATCCTCGTTGGAGTAATGCTTGATGATGTTGTCGTCCATATGAACTAGGATCCTACAGACAAGAGAGTAGAAGTGATTTCCTTATTTTCAAAGTGGAGTTTACTCTATAAACATGTTCTAGATTATTTACTTTCCACGCGTCCCAAATGGCACCATATTCCCTATGTAGTGCACTACTTCTGACCAGAGCCTTATGGCCCCGGTCAAAAGTAGTGCACTATATAGGGAATAGGGTGCCATTTGGGACAGACTTCATTTCCAGTGACCTAGATCATGAGCAGTGACACCGGTCTTACCCTTTTTTGCACCTCTTGTAGACTTTCCCCATTTTTCCAAGCGGCAGCTCATATTTATCAGATACCTAGAGATGTGATGAAAAACAGGGGCAACCCCCTATGAGAACTGGGCGCGAACAGTCAGTCAATACAATACATTCCACTGAACGCCTGTGTGCCTTCTCTGACGAGTGACTGCTTCCTGACAGACACAAACAGGAAACAAACCTATCTGACTGTGACACGGTGGTTTGAACCCCAAATAGCACCTTATATACTATACAGTGCACTACTTTTGACCAGAACCCAATGGACTCAAAAGTAGTTCACTATAAAGGGAATAGGGTGTCATTTAGGACGCATGCAGGGTGGCACATTTCACACAAATAGCTATGTCTGCTTGCTATGTATTTAAACCGATGGGGGAAAAAAACAAGGTCACTTATATCGCACACACTCAAAACATACAACACTTATCAGACAAAGGGAAGTATTAAATTCCCACTCCAGCTATTTTTGAACTTTGCCTGTTGAGAAATGATATCCCTGGTATAAATACAGTAATGTCAAATAAGACGTTCTGAGCTAAATAGATTCATTTCAGACTCATCTACGAAAATCGAGGACTTCTGAAAATACTTCTGCAAAAACAAAGGTTCTATGGAACCCAACAACATCTGCTCACAGCCTCCAGTAGTCCTGCCAGAGTGGGCGTCCTCAGCATTAGAGCATCAAACACCTCCTCTGTCTCCTTACGGACGTAGAGCAGCACTAGAGGAACACAGAGAGAGACGAAACCAAAAGTCAGATACCACACCAAAAGATTGCCTACCACACCAACCCCCACAGTGTGAGGGAGAGATACAGTCAGATACTACACCAACCCCCACAGTGTGAGGGAGAGGTACATTCAAATTCCACACCAACCCAGTCAGATACTACCACACCACACCAACCCTCAGTGTGAGGGAGAGTTTCCATAAGCAAATGGAGGTAGGAATACACACAAAGTATGTTTTTAGACATGGGTGTGAGACAGTTTCAAACATTAAAATACTGTGTGGGTTTCTCACTCAGTCAAGTCACTGAGATCTTAGCAACTACTACAGCATTGCCCTAATATCCTGCTGGGTGACATTTCCATGGTTGTGGTGTGTATTCATGCTGAAAGAACTGCCACTCTCACCCCCCATAAAGATAGTGAAACTACGTTTACATGGACTGTCTATGAAATGGCACCCTATTCCCTATATAGTGCACTACTTTTGACCATAGCCCAGGATAGGGGGCCATTTTGGACACCCCTTTGTTACACTGAGAGCAGGCTGGACCATAATTGCACTTTGCTCCTTTCTTGCTGGCGTCTTGGGAATTGGCTATGAGCCTGGTCAGCAATAGACTAGTCTGACAGAGACCGCACCAAACAGTAAACAGCCCCTAATCGTTCTCAGAACCTTTCCCCCGCCACACACGTGAGTGGGAAAAAAAGCTATCCCCTTTGGACTACATGTCAGGAAAATGATCACGTTCCACTTGGAAAACCAGTTGAGTGTGTTTGTGTGTGTTGTGTTTTGTTTTGTTCATCCAGAGAGTGGGGGGGGGGGTGGAAGCCACGTGGCCTGTGTTTACATGAATTCAGTAAGCTGAACTAGGTGGGAGCAGCCTGAACAACAGCAGCCAGAGCAACAAACACAACTAGAGTGCAGACAGCCAAGCCAGAAAGCATTTCTCCCTCTCTCTCACGCTATTTTTAATTCTCTTTCCCTCGCTCATTCTCTCTATTTTGCTCCCGCGTTCTATAATTCTCTCTCTCTCCGGTTTATGCCTTCTCTTTACGGTCTCTAAACGGTCTCTTTTTCACTCTGTCTGTCTGTCTGTCTGTCTGTCTGTCTGTCTGTCTGTCTGTCTGTCTGTCTGTCTGTCTGTCTGTCTGTCCGTCCGTCTGTCTATTTGATGTACCCTTTTCTGGCTCCTCCCTCCTGGCTCTCTTGTGAGTGGCAGAGTCAAATTCCTCATCATAGTGGAGCAGTCTCTTCTGCCCCAAGCTGCAGAAAAACAAACAATACATGTATGACTATCATGAGTATGGATGAGTACGGAAAATGCAGTTAATCACTTATTATGGGTATGCAGCATTTCCAATCATTTTATTTTTACATTTATAGCATCTATTCATGTTACCTGATATTACAAGTCTTGTCTAAAAGAAGAACAGTACTCACCCATCCTCACCATCATCTGATAGGCATGCCTGATAAAGGATAAAGAGCAAGATTATATACCCAATATCCGTATCTATACTGATATCTATGCAAATAACGATTTCTAAAAAGCAGTGGTAGAAAAAGCACCCATACTTGAGTAAGAGTAAAAATACCTTTAATAGAAAATGACTGAAGTAAAAGTGAGTCACCCAGTAAAATACTACTTGAGTAAGTCTAAAAGTATTTGGTTTTAAATGTACTCAAGTATCAAAAGTAAATGTAATTGCTAAAATATACTTAAGTATCAAAAGTAAAAGTCTAAATAATTTACAATCCCTTATATTAAGCAAACCAAACAGCACCATTTTCTTGTTTTTCTTATTTTTGGATAGCCAATGGCACACTCCAACACTGAGACATACTTTAATAACAAAGCATGTATGTTTAGCGTGTCCTCCAGATCAGAGGCAGTAGGGATGACCAGGGATGTTCTTTTGTGTGTGAATTGCACCATTTTCCTTTCCTGCTACGCATTCAAAAAGTAATGAGTACTTTTGGGTGTCCGGGGAAAAAAAGTACATTATTTTCTTGAGGAATGTAGTGAAGTAAATGTAGTCAAGAATATAAACAGTAAAGTAAGGTATAGATACCCCAAAAAACGACTTAATTAGTACTTTAAAGTATTTTTACTTAAGTACTTTACACCACTGCTAATAAGTATAACATGCAAATGACCCAGAGCATAGTCTTTGTTCATGTTTAGGATCGTTAGTCCTCTAGTTGTTTACAGGGACAGCCACCTTGAGGGGGAAACCCGAGCCCCTACAGGACAATAACAAGGACATCATGTGATGTCACATCTCCAGAATGTTCTTTACCTGGGCTATTTGTTCAGCTGCTATTGTTTCAAGCCAACTACACTGAAACTCTCCAGTCAGTGTAGCACAAGCACCCCTTGAGGACTGCCGTCTCTTAGCTGTGATAGTCCTTTTGTGTTCTTTATGTTGCACAACACACATTTTCTGAAAAGATGTCTCAAAAATGACATTTCCCCTGTCATGTATTTACATGTGATCTCACACAAATTTAAGTAAGTCTTGTTATATGAGCTTTACTCCTCTATTTCAGCTGATTATTGTATTTAAATGAACCAGCAGTATTGTATGCAACCAGGTGTATATTGTTTTTATAACTCATTTGTATTACAAATTATCCAGGAAAATGTTGCTCAGTCCTAGCAAAGGCTAAAAACAAAACGTCCCTAGAGACTATGGTAAGTTTGACGATATGCTGCAGTGTAACATGGGTAGGGTTGCATTCCAGTTTCTTTCCCAAAGTTCCCAGGTTTTTCCAGAAATCCCAGTTGGACGATTCCCTCCCTGCTTATTGCCTCGATTCCAGGAATCCTCCAACTGGTATTTCTAAAAAGTCCAGGAACTTTGGGAAAGTTACTAGAATTTTGAAACCCTAAATATGGGTAATATAAGATGATTTTCTTGGGGGTAGGGTAGATCAGCTTTAATACTTGAGATAGATTGTAGGTTCTATTAATTTAATTGTTTGCATGATTTCGAAACCCCTTTACTTATCACCTCACCCTACCATCCCTACCCTACTTGGAGTAAACTAATGGACAACCATACTTCTACTGCTACTTACAGTTATTTCGCTCACATCTAACGGTACCTGTAGTTAAATAACTATAAATATCGCCTCTTTCTTCAATTGCTGGATTTTTCACCCACACCGACCCTTCAATGTCCACAGATCAATCCATATTTCCTAGTATAATGCCATTTAGCTATTTCCTTTAGCAATGCATCCCTCCATTTTACTATGATGTCTAACGAGGGTTCTGAACTTCCCTATTTATAACATTTCTACTTAGTATATTGCCCTAAAAATAAATACTTTGATATTTCCCATTGACTGATTCTGGTTTTCAGATCCCCTAACATTACAGTTTGCAGGTCCACCTGAACCCTGATATTATGACATAACAACCATTCCTGGACCTGACTCCAAAAGCGAGCCACCAATGGACAGTACAAGAAAAAATGTTTCCTTGTGGTAGAGTCTGTACAAGGCTGACTGTTCAATGCCCCATATATTGAGCATTCTTTTTGTAGCAAGTATTTCATATAATAGTTAAAACGAGCGGATTGATGTGTCAATAGTTTTTTTATATGTCAGACCCTATGCCAACGTATTGGGACATCAAAAACCTGTTCCCAACTGACATGAAATGTATACAGTATCGCTGTCAAACCTTTTGACTTTAAGTGAACTTATACATTTTTTGATTTATACTAATCATTTTAAGCCATTTCTGATTTTTAATGGGAGGCAGACAGACTAATTCTTTAATTTCTTGTTGAAGTGATTGTCTCTTCCAATTTTGTGATAGAGTCGTGATGAGTTGGTTATAATTTCGTATTGAGCATACTCATCGGTACACTGTTATTAGTTGCTTGTGTGACATAATTTTACAATTTTTGTTTACAATGTCCTTCATAAATATTATATCCTTTTAGTAAACCCCCCCGCCCAAATGTGTTTTTCTTCTCTATCAGTATATTGGAGTTTAGCCATATTATTTGCTGTGATATTAGATCTGCCTTTTCTGGAGGATGAAATTGAAATTGTAGCCAACTCAGTATGACTTCATTTAAAAAGGAGGATACTTTAAACAGGGATCCACTGTAAGGTTTTAAGATGCAAAAAGCCCACTCTTAAACATAGGATGGGCCTCTCTTAGTACCTTTCTAGAAAACCAATTTGGATTTAGATACAATTTCTGGACAATGGAGGCTTTAAGAGAGCGGTTTAATGCTTTAATATTTTAACTTTACATGTAATGTAGGACTTACATGGTGGCGCAGGGTGCTGGGGAAGTAAACCTCAGGGATGAAGAGGACCGGCTGGGAGTCCATATCACTCATGGCTTTGAACGATGTTATGTCCACATGCTTCAGCTTCAGAGGGTCTTCCACACCTGCGATAGGACAGCAGGGGGAGGTAGATTGGTTAACATGGGAGCAGGGTGGGACAGCAGTCCCGCTCATCAAAATAGGGGCCCTCCGTCTGGGCGCTCCACCATCGGTTGTGAGAAGAGACCAATGGGACTGTTGCAAAGAACTGAGGCAGGTCTACTATTGTATGTCAACTCTAGAGACTGAGTTTCTTTACCCTTGACATGCTGTTTCCCTGGCTTGCTTTTTAGGGGTTAGTTGAGGACAGGATTTTGTGAATCACACAAAAATGTATTCGTTAAAAGCACTATATATTAATCTCGGTTAACCCAGAAATAAAGTCTTGCGTAATTGGTCAGATGTTCGATTAAGTTACATTTTACATTTTTGCCATTTAGCAGACGCTCTTATCCAGAGCGACTTACAGAGGTGAATGCATACATTTCATACATTTTTCCCCCCTTTTTTTTCTTACTGGTCCCCCGTGGGAATCGAACCCACAACCCTGGCGTTGCAAAAACCATGCTCTACCAACTGAGCCACACGGGTTCATATGTGTTGAGAAGAGATAGAATGAGGATCGGAAACGGACTGAAGAGCTCCACCCTCTCTCTTTGCAAGTCTATGGGCCAAATGTCCCCAACCCTTCCGAAATTCAAAAGAAGCTAACACCTGCGAAATCGTGATTTGTCCAAAGCACCGGAACTAAGAGCAGGGACACACATAAGATTGTCTACCGTTCACCAGCCGAGAGTAACTGCACCCCTGAACAGTGTCGGCAGTCAATCTCTTTTGTGTTCACATAGAAAAGACGTTTAAGTCGTCAGCCACAAAGCCTTGTTAAAATACTCCAAACCAAAAGGTGGCAGTAGCCTTGTTTGGCAATGCATGTCCGTGTGTGTTGCTTAGTTTATGGTGTAGATCCCAATGCTAGCTAGCTGAGCTAATGTTGCTATTTTGTAGAAAGCCCTTGATGATACTAGCCAGATAACTATCTAGAAAGATGACAAAGAAACAATTTAATCCACTTTCCATAATCCCATACTGCCAGCCCATAGCCAAATGTTTAGCCAGCTAGCTAACAATAGCATATTCGTTTGCTAGCACAACTTAGTTAGTTAGCTAGCTAAGGACACTGCACTAACTCGGCCGCTACCACAGGCAGCTGTTTCATGGAAACATAAACAGTATGACTTAATCATAATGTCAATACTAGCTACAGTGGTTAGCGAGCTTGGAGGAGGTATTTCATTTTGTGTGCATTGAATCTGTGCACTTAGCTACCATCCCATAGCCTGCATTGCATATAAAGTGTGACTGACTCATGACATTTAACCATGCATATATGGAGAAAATGCCCTCTTTTTGCCTTTTTGTTGTCACTTTTGTTGGGGTTCATGCTCTTTGATTGACTCAAAGTCAAGTTGTGATTCTCGTCAGTGGCAGGTTCGTCGCTAGCGGGTCGGCACGCAGCAGGTTAACGAT
Source organism: Salmo salar (assembly GCF_965601325.2). Classification (NCBI taxonomy): domain Eukaryota; kingdom Metazoa; phylum Chordata; class Actinopteri; order Salmoniformes; family Salmonidae; genus Salmo; species Salmo salar. The sequence continues at coordinate 59,320,831 of NC_138296.1, read as the reverse complement.
TTTGTTCTAGCATGAGAAAGAATGGCCTCTCACTGTGATAAGTACCTATCGGCAGTGAGATTCTCGATGTGTTTCATTCTTTATGCTGCTCGTTATCTCACAAGCATCCTGTTGTATCAAGACAGATTTACGGTACCATTTATGTTTACGTTGTCTGTCCACGAGAGATTAAATATATATATATATATATATATATATATATATATATATATATATATACACACTACATGACCAAACGTATGTGGATGCTCGTCGAACATCTGATTCCAAAATCATGGGCATTAATATGGAGTTGGTCGCCCCTTTGCTGCTATAACAGCCTCCACTATTCTAGGAAGACATTCCACTAGATGTTGGAACATTTCTGCAGGGACTTGCTTCCATTCAGCAACAAGCGCATTAGTGAGGTCGGGCACTGATGTTGGGCGATTACGCCTAAATCGCAGTCGGCGTTCCAATTCATCCCAAAGGTGCTCGATGGAGTTGAGGTCAGGGCGCTGTGCAGGCCAGTCAAGTTCTTCCACACTGATCTTGACAAACCATTTCTGTATGGACCTTGCTTTGTGCACTGGGGCATTGTCATGCTGAAACAGGAAAGGGCTTTCCCCAAACAAAGTTGGAAGCTCAAAATCGTCTAGAATGTCATTATATGCTGTAGCGTTAAGATTCCCTTCACTGGAACTAAGGGGCCTAGCCCGAACCATGAAAAACAGCCCCAGACCATTATTCCTCCTCCACCAAACTTTACATTTGGCACTATGCATCCGAGCAGGTAGAGCTGGGTGGTATACCGTATTTTACGATATACCGGTATTGATGCATGGACCGGTTTGGGTTTTTACTTTACCTTCTATAACGGCATTTGAATGTTTGTTAAATGTGATACGCTGTGTAACATCCATATATATAGTTTATTTTCTACTTGAGTCATCTATCTCCTCTCTCTCTCTCTCCATGCCACTTTCCACATAGACCTAGCCCCGCCCCCTGTCACTCAAGGAGCGCCTTTGTTGTTCCTCTAACATGAGACATTTATGGTCAATGCAGCACATGAAACAATATTGATGGCAACGATGGTGTTTTCAATTTTCTTCTTAATATAAATCTACTAGCTTGTTAGCCGCTAATGCTAATCGCAAGCTAGCTGATAAATGTACTGCGTCAGAGCAAACGTAACTAGCTATACAGCCTGATAATACCAGTGATGGTGTAGACCTACATCTGCATGTTTTTTTGTGCAACAGTATCTTCTACATCAAAGAGGAATACACAAAGCAAGAATGTTAACTACATGAAGTAGCTAAGAGAAAACATTAAATGAAGCCAAAGATTATAGGGTCCCCTAGGAAACACTGGTCAACACTTTGGTTCCTACCCTGTCACAATAACTCATCCCTGGCATTTTCATTTGTCATCATAAAACTGTATTTAAAGTCCTTACTAAAATATTCTAACTTTGGAATTTGAATAATAATTACATTTCCATGATTCTGACAGTTCACCCAAGTGTTTTGCTCTAAATCACAAGTCAAATCGCAATTGCAACATTAGGTTAAAAATAAGGCCTAGATTGTTTGCCCATATTGTGCAGCCCTACGTGGCAGTGTGGAAATGATCTCAAATGAGTGCAGGAAATGCAGAAATATATGGAAATGCAGAAAATTAGTTTGGGTGTAAGTTGAATTGAACAGATTCGTCCATCAAACTGCCAAATGGTGAAGTGTGATTCATCACTCCAGAGAACGTGTTTCCACTGCTCCAGAGTCCAAATGCGGCGAGCTTTACACCACTCCAGCCGACGCTTGGCATTGCACATGGTGATCTTAGGCTTGTGTGTGGCTGCTTGGTCATGGAAACTACTCCCTTCACAGAACAAGTCCTCAACTGGCAGCTTCATTAAATAGTACCCGCAAAACACCAGTCTCAACGTCAACAGTGAAGAGGCGACTCGGGGATGCTTGCCTTCAAGGCAGAGTTCCTCTGTCCAGTGTCCTTTTTCCCATCTTAATCTTTTCTTTTTATTGGCCAGTCTGAGATATGGCTTTTTCTTTTTAACTGTGCATAGAAGGCCAGCTACCCGGAGTCGCCTCTTTACTGTTGACGTTGATCCACGGTCTGGTTCCTCCGGCGACACAGAAGCGGGGGGATCAGCGGGCGGTGTGGGGGCTACGCCCCGAACCAGAGTCGCCGCCAAGTATAGATGCCCACCCGAACCCTCCCCTATAGGTTCAGGTTTGTGGCCGGGAGTCCGCACCTTTGGGGGGGGTACGGTCACGCCCTGACCTGAGAGAGACGGTTTATTTCTCTATTTTGTTAGGTCAGGGTGTGGGGTGGGCATTCTATGTTTTGTATTTCTTTGTGTTGGTCCGAGTATGGTTCCTAATCAGAGGCAGCTGTCTATCGTTGTCTCTGAATAGGAATCATACTTAGGCAGCCTTTTCCCACCTGTGTTTGGTGGGTAGTTATTTTCTGTTTTATATTCGTTACCTGACGGAACTGTTTGGCTTTTCGGTTTGTTTCTTTGTTATAGTGTTTCATTGTTTAATAAATATAATGAACACTTACCACGCAGCACTTTGGTCCCCTCTCTACGACAGCCGTAACATTTATTGCTTCTTTAATCAGAACAACAGTTCTCAGCTGTGCTAACATAATTGCGAAAGGGTTTTCTAATGATCAATTAGCCTTTTAAAATGATAAACTTGGATTAGCTAACACAAAATGTGCTTTTCTTTCAAAAACAAGAACATTTCTAAGTGACCCCAAACTTTTGAACGGTAGTATATATGTATGCGTGTGCGTGTGTGTGTGTGAGACTTAAAGACTGACTGATTGATTGTATCAGGTGTACTGTACTCACAGGCTGCGGTTGTCTCCTGTCCCCTTCCCTTCCTTTGAGTCTGCTTCCTCTCCTCGTCTCGGATTTTCCTCTCGGCACCTTTGTCACAGAACACCTTGATCTGGCAGTAGGCTCTGTGCACTAGCTTGTCACCATGGCCACCACAGCTGTAGGTGTCAATCTGGAGGTTGAGAGGAAGGCCCCGCACTCCCTTTTGAGGGGAGAAGTCTGTACTCAGACAGTTCACTGACACAAACACCTGATGGGGCAAAGATCAAGGTACATGAGGATTCAAATTCTTAAACTCTTTATTGTTCATCCAACTTACATTGGACAGAAAAGTCTATGGCATGAGGCTCACATACAACATTAAATAAAAGCACCAATAATGACATGAAAACATACACAGGTATAGTAGTAATAGACAGAATGTTTTACATGTAAATGAACAGTTCTGATGCACATTTATGGGTTTATTTCCATTGAGTATGACATTTCTTTCACGCTGGTAGAAAACCAAGGTATAAAATTGTAGTCTCTAGAAATTATAGTCTGGGTTATTTCAAAGTGTTGTGTATGATTGATTTACTTGTGTATGTCTCCCCCAGCTGGAGATTGTTTGTATCTACTTTATTTTTCTGACAAAACATAGACATACATTTTGCTCCAAATTCTGGTGTAGAGTGAAGTTGCCTCTAGACTAGAGTCTCTAGAGTCTGGATGCTGATCTTGGGTCAATTTGGCATTTTTTACACTATTGGTTCAGGTTAAGATTGGGGGAGATCAAGTGGAAACTACACCCCAGAGCCCAAAATATTTGCCTCTTTTACCCGTGGCTCGTCCTTAGTGTCCCATGTGAAAGAGATGGCATTGTAGGCGATCTCCTCAATACTGGCAATCGTATTGAAGCTCTCTTTGTAGTCAGCTGGGATGAACAAACAGGGAAGAGATACAGCAGGATGGTTTACACACAAACAATAATGTTTGTTTGACTGTTTTGTGACTGTTTTGGTGTGTGTGTGTGTGTGTGTGTGTGTGTGTGTGTGTGTGTGTGTGTGTGTGTGTGTGGGGGGGGGAAAGCAGCATCGTTCTTGTTTGGAACAATCGATTGACTGCATTTGACCTAACACAACAGCATGCAAACTTATAGTGAATTTAACAGTGAGGAAGAGGAACTGCGCTGCTTGAGCGACAGAGGGCGTGATGTGTGCAGAAAGCGGCCACAAGAGCAGAAAAAAACGTAGTAAATTATAAAAACAGACATTGCACACGGCTGAGATGCATTTCAAAATATTGCGTGCGATATGGATTTCTTGCGATATGAATATTGCACGTCAATACTGCGATTTCGATGTGAATTCAATGAATTGTGCAGCCCTAGTGTGAGTGAGAGTGTGTGCGTGCATGCATGCGGTTGTGTGTGCGTATGATTGCAGTGTGTGTATGAATGCGTGTGTGTAACCCCTTTACCAATATCAATGCAGCGCTGCTTGGCTGTGTGCTGTCTGCTGTGCCAGTATCTCCAGTGTTTGAGCTGGTCATCTGTGAACTTTTCCTCTCCAAACACCAGCATCACCACACTCTGAAATATTCCATCAGTAAGTCATTCCCAAAACATTCCCCAAACCTAGAGACACACTAGATACCTGTAGGATAGAAATAGATAAAGAGGTCGAGAAAGAGAGATGAGAGCGAGGGGAGAGAAAGACACAGAGAGGGAGGGAGGAGAGAAAGAGAGGGGGGAGAGAAAGACAGAAAGAGCGATAAGAATAGAAACAGAAGAGATACAATAGAGAAGCTCAGACCCGGAATGCTCCATTGAGGTGGGGTAGGACCGTGGGGTCCCCTAGCTCTCTCAGGGTGATGGGGTAGAACTGGCCCTTGTTCAGGTAACTCATCTGGCCACTGCCGCTCTTGGGCCGGATAGACTGGGGAGCCTCCAGCATGTACTCAAAGTGTTGACTGAGAGAGAGAATATTCTTTGTCATTATACATCCTGATGTCTGGTGACTATGAAAGCATTTTTGAAAACACACAAAGTTCAGTTCATTTATTCTGCCTTTAACATGAATGTGTAAAAGGAATGTGTCTCTCAATGTGTCTCTCAGTCTCTATCCCATGTTTGACTGAGTATGTTACCTTGCTGTCAAGCTGTAGTAAGGGTATCCACCTGGAGGGATGGAGGCCATACGTTGCTGGAGCTCCTCCGAGTGAGGGAAGACCTGTGGGTCACAACAAAACATTCCAGGGGAACATTAGCACCATAGACATAGGATGCGACCCAAATGGCACCCTATTCACTTGGCTTTATAGTGCACTATAGGGAATATGGTGCCATTTGGGTGACACCCATAATAATCTGTATAGGTGACCATTACATATTGTACTACAAGTGAATAGGCTGTTCCTCACAAGCCTGCTACTTTAACAGAGCGTGAGACGCTCTCATTCACTTCAATGGGGCGGCAGGTAGCCTAGTGGTTAGAGCGTTGGGCCAGTAACCGAAAGGTTGGTGGATCGAATCCCCGAGCTGATAAGGTAAAAATCTGTCATTCTGCCCCTGAACAAGGCAGTTAACCCACCGTTCCTAGGCCGTCATTGTAAATAAGAATTAGTTCTTAACTGACTTGCCTAGTTAAATAAAGGTTAAATTAAAAATGTTTTAAAAAAATGAAACCTGGGTGTAAGCAGTACAGCTCCACGAGAGGATTGCGCTGCTCAGTGTAAAATTATGCCCTGGTTCAATCTGGTTCTGTTAGAGGACCTACACAGTTAGAGGAGCTGCCCTTGTAGGGCTCTGTGTAGGTGGAATCGGGGGTGAGGCTCTTGGCTCTGGGGCTGTACTGGCTGTGGTTGAGCTGGTGACTGAAGGCCATTCCGTCGGACTGAGAGCTGTGGGGACCAGGGGGGAGGCCCACTGGGAAGGAGTGCAGGGCCAGGGTCCGCCCTGTGCTGATGGAGTAGGAGGGAGGCCTGGAGAGGCAGACTATGGAGTCTGAGGCTGGGTAGAGAGCCCGGATCTTATCCCCCTGGCTGGGTTGGCTGCTGCCCTTGGCCGCAGTGTTGCGAGGGACGGCCCTCAGGGGAGAGTCTTGGAGTGGCATCATGACGTTTCTGAGGAGATGATCAGAGTAACTGTCATCTCAGAAACCAACTTTCTTTACTTCAACACACTTTGTCTCGATTTACAGTAAATATAAAGTAAAGTATTCCAAGTCATAACTGGATAACAACATCATAACTAAGGATATTCATTACATTTTGTTTGGATCAGCATCGCCCAGGAGCACTTCTGTTTTGGGCTGTCCAGTCGTTCTCCTATCTCGTGGCACCTAGAAAAGTAATATAATATATATGATATATACTGCTCAAAAAAATAAAGGGAACACTTAAACAACACAATGTAACTCCAAGTCAATCACACTTCTGTGAAATCAAACTGTCCACTTAGGAAGCAACACTGATTGACAATACATTTCACATGCTGTTGTGCAAATGGAATAGACAACAGGTGGAAATTATAGGCAATTAGCAAGACACCCCCAATAAAGGAGTGGTTCTGCAGGTGGTGACCACAGACCAGTTCTCAGTTCCTATGCTTCCTGGCTGATGTTTTGGTCACTTTTGAATGCTGGCGGTGCTTTCACTCTAGTGGTAGCATGAGACGGAGTCTACAACCCACACAAGTGGCTCAGGTAGTGCAGCTCATCCAGGATGGCACATCAATGCAAGCTGTGGCAAGAAGGTTTGCTGTGTCTGTCAGCGTAGTGTCCAGAGCATGGAGGCGCTACCAGGAGACAGGCCAGTACATCGAGACGTGGAGGAGGCCGTAGGAGGGCAACAACCCAGCAGCAGGACCGCTACCTCCGCCTTTGTGCAAGGAGGAGCAGGAGGAGCACTGCCAGAGCCCTGCAAAATGACCTCCAGCAGGCCACAAATGTGCATGTGTCTGCTCAAACGGTCAGAAACAGACTCCATAACTGTGACCTTGGTATGAGGGCCCGACGTCCACAGGTGGGGGTTGTGCTTACAGCCCAACACCGTGCAGGACGTTTGGCATTTGCCAGAGAACACCAAGATTGGCAAATTCGCCACTGGCGCCCTGTGCGCTTCACAGATGAAAGCAGGTTCACACTGAGCACATGTGACAGACGTGACAGAGTCTGGAGACGCCGTGGAGAACGTTCTGCTGCCGGCAACATCCTCCAGCATGAACGGTTTGGCGGTGGGTCAGTCATGGTGTGGGGTGGCATTTCTTTGGGGGGCCGCACAGCCCTCCATGTGCTCGCCAGAGGTAGCCTGACTGCCATTAGGTACCGAGATGAGATCCTCAGACCCCTTGTGAGACCATATGCTGGTGCGGTTGGCCCTGGGTTCCTCCTAATGCAAGACAATGCTAGACCTCATGTGGCTGGAGTGTGTCAGCAGTTCCTGCAAGAGGAAGGCATTGATGCTATGGACTGGCCCGCCCGTTGCCCAGACCTGAATCCAATTGAGCACATCTGGGACATCATGTCTCGCTCCATCCACCAACGCCACGTTGCACCACAGACTGTCCAGGAGTTGGCAGATGCTTTAGTCCAGGTCTGGGAGGAGATCCCTCAGGAGACCATCTGCCACCTCATCAGGAGCATGCCCAGGCGTTGTTGGGAGGTCATACAGGCACGTGGAGGCCACACACACTACTGAGCCTCATTTTGACTTGTTTTAAGGACATTACATCAAAGTTGGATCAGCCTGTAGTGTGGTTTTCCACTTTAATTTTGAGTGTGACTCCAAATCCAGACCTCCATGGGTTGATAAATTGGATTTCCATTGATTATTTTTGTGTGATTTTGTTGTCAGCACATTCAACTATGTAAAGAAAAAAGTATTTAATAAGATTATTTCATTAATTCCGAGCTAGGATGTGTTATTTTAGTGTTCCTTTTATTTTTTTGAGCAGTGTATTTATGGCGGTGGAGGTACTTATAGAATCTTTATAGTAAAGTAGGTATATAGTAGTAGTAATATAAACTCAGCAAAAAAATAAACATCCTCTAACTGTCAACTGCATTTATTTTCAGCAAACTTAACGTGTAAATATTTGTATGAACATAAGATTCAACAACTGAGACATAAACTGAACAAGTCCCACAGACATGTGACTAACAGAAATGGAATAATGTGTCCCTAAACAAAGGGGGGGGGGGGGGTCAGGATGAGCCTGCAGGAAGGGTACCACATGAGGGAGTCTTCCCTGTAACGCACAGCATTGAGATTGCCTGCAATGACAACAATCTCAGTCCGATGATGCTGTGACACACCGCTCCAGACCAAGACGGACCCTCCACCTCCAAATTGATCCCGCTCCAGAGAAGAGGCCTCGGTGTAACGCTCTTTCCTTCAACGATAAACGTGAATCCGACCGTCACCCCTGGTGAGATAAAACCCCAACTCGTGAAGAGCACTTTTTGCCAGTCCTATCTGGTCCAACGACGGTGGGTTTGTGCCCATAGGCGACGTTGTTGCCAGTGATGTCTGGTGAAGACCTGCCTTACAACAGGCCGACAAGCCCTCAGTCCAGCCTCTCTCAGCCTATTGCGGACAGTCTGAACACTGATGGAGGGATTGTGCGTTCCTGGTGTAACTCGGGCAGTTGTTGTTGCCATTCTGTGCCTGTCCCGCAGGTGTGATGTTTGGATGTACCGATCCTGTGCAGGTGTTGTTACACATGGTCTGCCACTGTGAGGACGATCAGCAGTCTGTCCTGTCTCCCTGTAGCGCTGTCTTAGGCGTCTCACAGTACGGACATTGCAATTTATTGCCCTGGCCACATCTGCAGTCCTTGCAGCATGCAGCATGCCTAAGGCACAGTCACGCAGATGAGCAGGGACCCTGGGCATCTTTCTTTTGGTGTTTTTCAGAGTCAGTAGAAAGTCCTCTTTAGTGTCCTAAGTTTTCATAACTGTGACCTTAATTGCCTACTGTCTGCATGCTGTTAGTGTCTTAACGAGCATTCCACAGGTTCATGTTCATTAATTGTTCATGGTTCATTGAACAAGTATGGGAAACAGTGTTTAAACCCTTTACAATTAAGATCTGTGAAGTTATTTGGATTTTTACGAATTATCCTTGAAAGACAGGGTCCTGAAAAAGGGACATTTCTTTTTTTGCTGAGCTTAGTAGGTATATATAAGGTACCTTGTAGTAGTCGTAGAGGAGGCCCAGAGCATTGGCACTGTCCTCATCTCCATTGATGCTCATCATGGCCTTGGAGGCGGCCGTCAGGGGGTTCTCCAGGAAGGCCCTCCATGCCTCGTCATCCTCCGTGAATGCTTGCCGCTGACCACCGCTGTACGACGGCTCATTCTGGAGCACCAGAACACCCCTTTTTCTGCACAGTGAGTGGGACAGTCCAACGTTTAGTTCAGAATCCCCCTTTCTGCAGTGGGACAGTCCAACTTTTAGTTTAGAACCCCCCTCCTTCTGCACAGTGGGACAGGTCAACATTTAGACCCAAATCTCCCTTTCTGCACAGTGGGACAGTCCAACATTAAGTTCAGAATACCCCTCTTTCAACAGTGAGACAGTCCAACATCTAAAGTTCAGAATCTCCCTTATTATGCCCAATAGCCATATTACACGGACAGAAGCAGTCCCATAGAGTGAGCAGCAGGTTTGTAAGTGCTACCTTCAAGCAGTAGCACTCTTGACAGATCTATTATCCTGTTCTACCAGCAAGACAGGTATTCAATTCGCTGTCTGTGTCATGGCAGTCTGACTAATCACTGATGTCTACGCTTAGGAGTAAATTAATGTAATCGTTTTGTTTAAATATAAGTTGTCAGGTACAGACGAGTGTGTCAGTATTTTGTACATTGTCTAAAGTTCAATACACAATCAAGTGCATTACCTAACTGCCATTCATTTAGATTTCTTTCGAAAGTTTTCCAAATGCAAAAAATATTAAATGAAACCCAGGTCAAAATATTTACAGGATCAGCATTAAACAATCTTAAATACATCTGTAAAAATATATTTTAAATATTACAAATTGTGACCCAGTAACTCACAATAGTTTACCTACGCTACCTGGATAGTTAGGCTATGGAAGTTCATCAACCGAATTGCGATAAAGTTATCATTCATACCCGTTATTGCACACCTGTAAACAGACGTATTCTGCTCATATTCACACACCCAACACAACTGGACCGTGGAAACCTACTTACTTGCTAAGCTCCTGTGTCATTTCGCTCTGCCGGACTGGACTTTCTAGTTAGAACGGTAAATCCGATCCGTTCACTATTTTAAAAAACACGAGATGCTGGTAGGTGAACGTATGTCAACCGTGTCTTCCAGAACTAGTTTATTCGGCTTTTCTCGATCTGTGAGCCGGAGTTTTACCTGCGATAGGTCACGCCATTGGCTTCCTGTGACAATGGGCGGGTTTCAGGTAAACGCACATAGGCCTAGGAAATAGATTGTGGAGGCTCACAAAAACCCGATACACACCAGTTTCGTAGAGAGGAAGTGCCTGAGACTTGGAACAAAGTATTCCAAAACCACACTAATGGCAGGTAACACCTACTACATGTCCATCACATTATAAACTGAAGTAACACGCACATTTGGAATAATAACAGCGCTCTCGAACAGCCTGTACTTAACCTAAAATGTCAGGCATTCCTTAAATGAAAAGAGCTACACAGGGCTACTTATAACATTGTAATAACATAACAGTTTAATATAATTTTAAAATTCCATTTTCATGAACTTCATATTGCATTGTAATCACAGGAGCATTACCATTCATCCTTGGCAATGCAATGAGGCAATTTGTGCCTTTTTTTTTGTACAATCAATTTGCATCGATACAAGAACCATAAATTAATCGACAGTAGTTGTTCCCGATGAAGTCATTCTCTCTTTAGTCACCTAGAACATGTTTTTCTGGTTTGTTTGCGTTTGGGTAGTTTTTTGGGCTGTGTCTTTCTGGGTGTAGCTCTTGCCCTGGGCTGGGACTTGCTGCTCCCGAGGAAGTGTCTCTCCACCTTCAGTACCTCTTCGTATACACAGCCAGGTTTCACCCCCATGAGGAAGGAGAAGAGGTTCAACAGCCACACGTACATCCTGGGGAGAGTGACCTCTACCTCCGCATAGTGGCTCTTACAAAACCTGAGGGGGGGGGGGGGGGGGAATAAAACATGACAGAAAAACTGAAATGGTGTTGTTTTAAAGAATATACATGACCCTGGCTCTTTGTGTGCCTATTGCAGTGCAATCCCTGTGAGGTGTGCAGTAAAGGCCAATCTGAAAGAGTTTAACTTTTATGGAGCAATGGAAATGCTGCGAGTAGAACCAAAAAGTTGGCAGATTTGCAAATGGAGTAGGTCTCACATCCCTGTGCATGCGACTATGAACCACTGCTAACAACTAGTGTGTAAACAGCATATGACAGACATCCTGGTCCTCTCATCCAGACCATATTTAAAAACAGAGCACCCGTCATGGACGTTTTGTTTCTATATGTATATTCACAAGTCACATCTCTACATTGTCTGCAAAAATTCTGAAAACTTCTCTAAAGCATTCTTATGCATGCCTACATGCTGGGAAACCCCATAGCCAGTGCTGTCTCTAGCTGAAACTAGGTTTTAAAAAGGGATGGTTTAGATACGCCTTATGGAGAGTGGTACTCTTGTGGGACAGGTTAGAAGGGAGTCGGCCTCCACAACTAAAAGCATAGACCCCAGGTGTAGATTCATGCTGGGTGCAGTTTCCAATCACTATAGGATTCAGCCTCAGCAAACTGAGGACGGTGGATAGGAAAGAGTCGCTTGGTAGATTTGATCAGTGCTGACAGTGAAAACAGGCCTCCAGAGAGAGAGAGAGAACACAGGCCTGCAGTATCAGTATCAGTTAGGATGTTTAGGTGAGGTGATTCAGGGTGACCCCAATAAGGGAAATATTAACTTAGACTCAGATGCAAGACGGGTACACTTCCCGCTCCTGCAAGCTGATAGTTGCGGGATCAACAGAGAAGTTAAGTCTCATGCTTGTTGCAGAGGTCTACGCTGACTCTGCAGTTGACTTTGAGCATCACTGACTCTACCTTTAAGGTTGTTGTTTATTGCAGGTAAGTTGACTGAGAACACATTCTCATTTACAGCAACAACCTCAGGAATAGTTACATTGGACAGGAGGGGGATGAATGAGCCAATTGGAAGCTGAAGATTAGGTGGCCATGATGGTATGAGGGCCAGATTGGGAATTTAGCCAGGACACAGGGGTTAACAGCCCTACTCTTACAATAAGTGCCATGGGCTCTTTAGTGACCACAGAGTCAGGACACCCGTTTAACATCCCATCCGAAAGATGACACCCTGCAAAGGGCAATGTCCCCAATCACTGCCCTGGGGCACTGAAATCCTTTTGACCAGAGGAAAGAGTGCCTCCTACTAGCCCTCCAACACCACTTCCAGCAGCATCTGGTCTCTCATCCAGGGACTGACCAGGACCAACCCGGCTTAGCTTCAGTGGCAAGCCAGCAGCGGGATCCAGGGTGGTATGCTGCTGCAACCGTGTACTGGGCCTTACCTGGGCTTGCAGGCCTTCAGGGCTGGGTGCCAGTATTTTGGGTTGGAGGGCTGGAGGCTTGCCCCTCTCTGCCGGACGCTGCTGTCCAGGGTCTGGTGGTGCAGGCTGGGCCCGTCCCAGACCTCCTCCCCCTCCTCACTCCAGCGGAAACAGAAGCTGGAGGGAGGGGAGGATGGTGGGGGCACAGGGGAACCAGACAGTTTCTGGAAACTCAACTGGAGCTGCTCTGCAATACCTGGAGAGGGAGAAGGAGGGGGAAAAGTGAGGGTGCAGGAAATGGTGAGGAAAAAGGGTGTGGTTAGTTGGTGAGGGAAAGAGAAGGGGAGTAGTGAGATTAGGGTGGAGAAAAGGGAGAGATTAGCAAAAGCAGAATGACACAGTACCAGCCAAGTTTGGACACACCTCATTCAAGGGTTTTTTCTTTATCTCTATTATCTACATTGTAGAATAATAGTGAAGATGTCAAAACTATGAAATAACACATATGAAATCATGTAGTAAGCAAAAAAAAAGTTTAAAATCTAAATATATTTTATATTTGAGATTCTTCAAAGTAGCCGCCCTTTGTCTTGATGACAGCTTTGCAAACTCTTGGAATTCTCTCAATCAGCTTCACCTGGAATGCTTGAAGGAGTTCCCACAAATGCTGAAAACTTGTTGGCTGCTTTTCCTTCACGCTGCGGTCCAACTCATCCCAAACCATCTCAATTGGGTTGAGGTCAGGTGATTGTTGAGGCCAGGTCATCTGATGCAGCACTCCATCACTCTCCTTGGTCAAATAGCCCTTACACAGCCTGGAGGTGTGTTGGGTCATTGTCCTGTTAAACTCTGTGTCTCACAAAGACACGGCAGTTGGAACCAAAAATCTCAAATTTGGACTCATCACATTTCCACCAGTCTAATGTCCATTGCTCGTGTTTCTTGGCCCAAGCAAGTCTCTTCTTATTGGTATCCTTTAGTAGTGGTTTCTTTGCAGGAATTCGACCATGAAGGCGTGATTCACGCAGTCTCCTCTGAACAGTTGATGTTGAGATGTGTCTGTTACTTGAACTTTGTGAAGCATTTATTTGGGGTGCAATTTGACGCTGGTAACTCAAATGAACTTATCCTCTGCAGCAGAGGTAACTCTGGGTCTTCCTTTCCTGTGGAAGTCCTCATGAGAGCCAGATTCATCATAGTGCTTGATGGTTTTTGCGACTGCACTTAAAAAATAATTCAACGTTTTTTAAATGTTCCAGATGTACTGACCATGTCTTAAAGTAACGATGGACTGTCATTTCTCTCTGCTTATTTGAGCTGTTCTTGCCGTAATATGGACTTGGTCTTTTACCAAATAGGGCTATTTTCTGTTTCCCTACCTTGTCACAACACAACTGATTGCCTCAAACGCATTAAAAAGGAAAGAAATTCCACAAATTAACAAGGCACACCTGTTAATTGAAATGCATTCCAGGTGACTACCTCATGAAGCTGGTTGAGAGAATGCCAAGAGTGTGCAAAGCTGTCAAGGCAAAGGGTGGCTACTTTGAAGAATCTCAAATATATTTTGATTTGTCTAACACCTTTTTGGTTACTACATGATTCCATGTGTTATTTTGATGTCTTCACTGTTATTCCACAATGTAGAAAATTATACAAATAAATAAAAACCCTTGAATGAGTATATGTGTGTCCAAACTTTTGACTGGTACTGTATAGGCCAGTGAGTAACATCAGCATGTTTGTGCCAGCTCTGTTTATCTTCTTTATTTGAACAGACTGATATTTGAGTGACACCTACGTCTCCTTTTGAGAACGACCGACTTGTCTTTCTTCGAGGTGTATAGAGGTTTCTGGGCCTTCCAATGCTTTCTGTGGAAATAAATGCAATGGGTAAATACATTTATTCTTTATACTGACATTTGTGAAATAGAGGAGATAGATAGATGAAGGGGGAGACACAGTAACAAGGGTGGACACAGGAATTGAACCCCAGTTTCCGGTGGGGAGCAGTATATGTGATTGAGCCGGATGTGTTACCACTAGGCCACAGTATCTGCACAGCCAACTTTAAAAAAGAAAGAACAGTGAAAGAGCCAGTTAAAAGTGAGGTGTCTCACCTGGCTATGTTGTCCTGCTGTCTCCGTACAGCTGTGGTCAGGGCAGTCTGCATTGTCCTGTACCACCTCCTCAGGTTAAAGCTGTTCACATCTGTCGCACATAAAGAGAGGGATGAGCCAGACAGAAATTTAGGACACTTGACTTTTGCAATGCCCAACTGACAACACTTCCCAAAATAAGGGGCCATTTCCTAACTAGTCGTAAAAAACAGGCTACCACTAGGAACTCGTGGACTTCATTAAAGTCTCGTAAAATCGCCTCTACTTCTTAAGAGAAGTCTGAATTCTCCATCTGCTTTTTAATTACCACAGAAAATAGCAAGGGGAAACTCAAGCGCTTCTAAATCACCCAAATATTTCAGCCCAGCCATGTAACCTACTCTCACTTATAAGCTGTCAAATGGAAGTGAATGAAAAAGGCAGTTAGAAATCAAAGGAATGCAGACAAACAGTACATGCAACATTCCCCGTTCCAAAGACAAGACCACACCTCAATGGCCGCTCTTTACGAAAAACGTTAAATTACAATGTGTAGGACAATAAACTATGATTATCTGTGCGGAAAAAGATAAGATCCTGTGAAATGTTAAACAGAACATAAGAACCAAAGAAACAGCACTTACAGCCTTTAAAGGCATTCCATTAGCTAAAACCCCTTCAGACACGTGTAAATAACTGTTTAATTTATTCCTCTGTATGTACTATGCAGCTCCTTATAGCCTTGGGCCGACTTCACACAAAACTCCTGAGAGATTATTCAGATCAATACTTTCTCAATGATGCAAAATAAAACAATTCCACATCAGCCATCAGGAAGGGCTGGTTATTAACTTATCACACCAAAGTGAGTGAGGTTTACCTGGGTTTTCCTTGTTCTTGTCACTTGCATCATTGGATAAATCCCTAAAAACACAAACAGGAAAACTGCGTTAGATATGAGCAGTAGTAAAACAATCACCAAAGTGCAATATCTTGCATAGGCATAGTGATCTAAACTATTTATGACATTCCTGTGCGACTGTTTACATGACCAGGGACACTCAGACTTGATGTTCCAGTCTACATTGAGCTTCCTAAAGAACATTGTGGTTTCTAGACTGTGGTAAAATGTTGACATGGCTAACAGACTATATAGTGAACTATAATTGCCTACATAGTGTCTCAAAACTACCGGAGTGGTCCACAATGTAGTTTTAAAATCGGTATTATGTACTGTCAATTACTGTTATATTGTGGAGTGAGACCGTTTTTACATTGATGATAGCAAAGGTACATTTTCTAGAAGTTCGAGAGATAATACTGTTGTGTAAACTTGTGAAATTCTCACGTCTCGGGTGCTTCCTCTGGAGGTCGCACCCGACAGTTGCCGCCCTCCGAGCACAGCAGTGTAAACAGAATTGTTTCATTGAGCTCAACATTCCTACAGTATCAATGGTAATAGCAAAGCAATGTTTTTGAAACAGAGGAAATGTGTAGGCTACACATTTTCCTTATATTTGAGACTTTTATATATTGAGTTAAAACAAAGGCAATTTCAAGTTAATGTCGATACTACCTAAAAATGCTGAGATATGCAAGTCGACATTTTTTAGATACACAAGTCAAACTACATAAGTCAACATCTGTGCGTTTGTCTTGAAGCTGAAATGTGATGTGTACAGACAAAAACTTTAACTGTCTGCACATGCTTGTGAATTGTTGCATTATTCAAGAGTGTAATACGGTTTTGTTGCAGTAATTAAGAGTAATATGGTAGATGTATGAAGAGTTGCTTGGTTAATGTTAGCTAGTAGCTAGCTAGTTGAATAGTTTGCCATACTTAACCTAAACCCTGGCTAGTGGTTACTGTGACATTTACAGTACTTTTGAGCTGCGAAGCAAGAACGTCAACCAAACCCCTTGTCGTCTCGTAACATTCCCGTCACTAATGTGAATTGTAAAGTGTTTGTACATATTATGTAAATTGAAATTGTACCTATAACTATTTGGTGAGAATAAGCCCTTAAAATACACTTCTCTCTCGTGTTAAAACAGACGGCATAGCTACCACTCAGTGTGGTCGTCTAGTTTGAAGAGCAGCTTCATGGCGATGATGATCAGGGCAGCAGCCTGGACATCGTAGTGTGGGAGAAGAGAGTTGGACCTCATGGGTTCAAAGGTCACGGACGACTCCATACCAGCCTTCTCCATAATCCTGCACACCCAGTCATGCAGCTCATCTGAAAGAGAAAATAATACTGGTTGAGTGGAATAACTTGTGTTAAGACTGGAGTTTCACATTGTGTAAAGTCACAAAAAAAGAAAAACTATGCTAGACTAGACAAACTAAACAACTAGACAAAAAAACCCTACTGGTGTCTCCTCTTTAAAAGTGACTGACACAAATGAACCAACGGACAACAAAAGAGTTAAGAGCGTGTTGTTGGCTTGGCAGACCCACCGGGCAGGTTGGCTTCGGTGAGGTAGCGGAGACTGAGCAGGGAGGGGTGCAGCAGGCAGTCCAGGGTGATGGGGGGGAAGAGGGGTAGCTCCAGGAATACAGCCAGGGTCTGGGCCTCCTTGTGCAGGTGGCTGTAAGAGGGGATAGACTAGGGAACACACACACAGAGTTTATTGCATCTTGTCTTCTATGAAAGGAATTCCTTTGGGAGGATCGGGATAAGACTTCAAGACAATATATGCAAATGCAGAGCGGGGCAACAGGTGTATTGGCGTGTGGGGACAAGCAGCAGTTTCTGCTGCACCCGAGCCAACATTCTGATGTCTTCACACACGTTTCAATGAGAGTAGCGTGGTACAGTGGACTGACAACAAAACAAGATAGTAGGTTGTGCAAAACCACATCGGTCGCCATCAGCTTAATGCACCCCCCCGAACACATGTTGTAGTACATGAATTCCAAGCAGTGGATCTGTTGCCTAGATGAAGCTTAACCACATATATAATAACATCAGTAGTACTGCTCATGACTACTTAGGCTTAGACACAGCTGTGTTTCATACTCAGCACGGCCACAACACGAGAGTCAGTGGGCCAACAGGAAATAGTACGGCACGGTACTCATTCTTCTACACTGGGAGGTTGTTGTGGAATGCCTATTAAAACGGTCTCAGTCCAGGGGTGTTAAAAAAAAAAAAAAAAAGGGGACAGGTCAAAGCTGATTTTTGTTGAGTAGCTGAATGACTGAAAGGCATTTATGCCTCTGCTACAACAGAAATGGAAAGGCAGCGGTGTGTCCCAGAGGCCATCGTAGCGTTACAGTTTAACTGATAACGATGTAGATTTATTCATGTATAATGAATGCCTTTAGAGTCCAGGAGGACAAATGACGGAATCACGATAGGTTGACTGTACTTTCATTTTCCCGTATCTTTTATTCTTGCCTTATTTATTTGTTCCATGCTGTGTGATGCAGAGCGATTACAGTTCTTTTATTTTGTTTCGTATTCCATCAGGGACCACGTTGGACAAAAGTGGAATTGCTTTAACGTGTTATCGCCTAGGTTGTACTCAGCGCATCTTTTCCCCAATAAATCAACAACTAATGTGAGCTCTCACCTCCACTCTGAAGATGAGTGAGTCTCGGCCGTAGAGCTTCATCTCCTCTGGGAAGTCCTCGTAGGCGTTCACATAGGGGATGTGGCCCTCATTCACAAACCTGCCCAGCACAGAGAGAGAGAGAGACTCAATAGGCAGGGACGCAAAGCTTGAGACTGAATGTGAACATTTACTTCCTGTTTATTTATTTTGTTTATTTTTTTTTACCTTTAACCTACATTTAATCCCGGTTTGTCTTAATGAAATCAAACGGTAAAAATGTGTATATATTAAATTCAATACAACTTTGTTCATCTTCTCTTCCACCCATGTTTCCACCATCTCCCCTTGGCCCTGACCTGAGCAGGTCTGCCAGTGTGATGGCCTCTCTGGCCCACAGCAGGGCCAGGTGGCACAGTGCCAGGGTCTTGGGCATGCTCATCAACCCCTGGCTCCTCCTCTGGCGCGGGGTCAGGTACGAGACGGCATCAATAGAACCGGAACACACCGAGGAGGCTCCGTCACTGGTGTAATCTGGGGAGCACGCACACATATTGGAAAACACACACACACACGCACGCATGTACACTCACATATATATAGGTCCATTGGCTGTTCAGCATACTTGTGTTGTTTACTGTACCTGAGACAGAGCCTCCTCCACTGGCCCAATCTCCATCCCCGTCTGTCTCAGAGGCAGACGTCATAGAGTCGCTCATCACTGATGACTCCGGAGCACTGTCTGACTCCCCAGAGCCCTGAGAACGCTAGGGAGGGCAACGAGAAAACGAGTGGAAATAAGAAGAAGGGGAGACAGAGACGGACACGCAAAACAGCAACCAAAAGGAGGGTGAAGTGTGTGTAGGTGTACTGTTATCATCTGAGAGCTGCAAACGTGTAACTAAACGTATCCAATCTAAAAAGCACACATTGAGTGAACGTCTCGTCGACCGTCCGCCACAAGGGGGGCGATAAGACAGGGACAAGTTTGTCGTCACTTCATCAGAAAGTGCCATTTTGCTTGCAGTGATGAGAATACTGACCAGTCTAAATTTCCCATCATGCACAGGATTCTTGGTGTAGGCCTGTCGGCTCTTCTGTAAGTACATTCTCCAAAACTGACACAGCACGTCATCCTACAAAACACAGACCATACAAGACACTTACAGAACTTGTCGAGTGTCTTTACGTTGACATTATTTGGTTTTACTTTCCGGTTTCTCAGAGACAGATTCAACGTTTCAATAGAGATTCTCCATAGAGCAGGTGTTTTAGTCTAGGACTACTAGGCTTAATCTGTGTCCGGGAAACCGCCCTTCTGTGCTCCCTCTGACAGACCTTGAACTGTGGGCAGACTCCCATGGCCAGAAGAGCCTCAGCCTGGTGCTTCAGGATGAACTGAAAGCCCTCACACACCATCCACTCTCGCCCTTGCTCTGAAACACACAGCCACAAAGAATTCAGGCACATACAGAACAACCAACAACAAATCAAAAGTATTTGCTTGTAGGAATTAATGACACAGGAGAGTGGAGACCAACCTAGTTTTTTCCTTCTGGTTCCCTTGGAGATGGAGGACACTCTGCTGGCACCAATCATAAAAGTGTTTGTATCCACCACTTCTTTTGTTCTCTGAGTAGAGAATTTGAGAAAGAATAAAAATGGTTGTCCACGTGCGCCTCCCAAATGGCACCCTATTAACTAGTACACTACCTTGACCAGGGCCCATGGTGCCAAAGTAGTGCACCAAATAGGGAATACGGTACCATATGGGATGTAGCCCATGACTACTTCAACATGAAGCAATCTTGAATAGGAGTTCAAATGTTGAGTGCTTACCTCGATGACATTATGACAGGACCTGCAGTAGAACCGACCCTCATCCGACACCCCCCAGTCCACCTCTCCACACTGGCCACAGATTTCGCTGTAGCCCCCCTATAATCAAATCCTATTTTATATGGCACATTATGCATAGTATTACATACACACAGAGACAGACAGAGAATATGGGGGGGGGGCATCAGGTCCATAACATATGAGAGCATGTAGCTAGCTGCGGCAACAATTGTAACGGAGGGCCTTGCTATAACTAATCTGTAGGACCCATTTTGAACTACTTGTGTGGTTGTCGTGTTGTCTATATACTTTGCCTGTCTTTGTATATTCCACTTAAAATTTGTACTCTAGAGGGAACTATATGTTGGGTCAGGGGTCACTGTCACATGTCTACAGGCACACAGGTGACTAAGAACTGTAATCAGGGATGCTGCAGTATGGAGAGAGCATAGACACAGAAATATCAGTCTCATTGTTCTTTCGCCGGTAGGCGGTGAGAGAAAGCCCAGTGGCAGTTGAAGAAAATGCAGCGAGATGGATTATGGCCGACGTTCTACAAATTCTCTCATCGATGAAACATTTAATCTCAATACAGTTTTCTGTTTCCCAAACTAGAATCTGTTACTAACAGAGTGATCAAAGTTGTGTAGACTTTACCCTTTGCCAAAGTTGTAAAAAATGTGCATTGTTTACAAGGAGTGCAAGGGCGAAATTATTAATTGCGCTACACACACTTCAGAGTAGGCGTTCCCTAAAAGAAATATGCAAATAGAGTGCCTTGCAAAAGTATTCATCCCCCTTGGCGTTTTTCCTCTTTTGTTGCATTACAACCTGTAATTTAAATGGATGTTTATTCAGATTTCATGTAATGGACATACACAAAATGGTCCAACTTGGTGAAGTGAAAGAAATAAAAATGTTTCCAAAAATGTAAAACTGAAAAGTTTGCTATGAAGCCCCTAAATAAGATCTGGTGCAACTAATTACCTTCAGAAGTCACATAATTGGTTAAATAAAGTCCACCTGTGTGCAATCTAACTGTCAAATGATCTGTCACATGATCTCAGTTCTGAAAGGCCCCAGATTCTGCAACACCACTAAGCAAGGGGCACCACTAAGCAAGGGGCACCACTAAGCAAGGGGCACCACTAAGCAAGGGGCACCACTAAGCAAGGGGCACCACTAAGCAAGGGGCACCACTAAGCAAGGGGCACCACTAAGCAAGGGGCACCACTAAGCAAGGGGCACCACTAAGCAAGGGGCACCACTAAGCAAGGGGCACCACTAAGCAAGGGGCACCACCAAGACCAAGGAGCTCTCCAAACAGGTCAGGGACAAAGTTGGAGAAGTACAGATCAGGGTTTGGTTATAAAAAATTATCAGAAACTTTGAACATCCCACGGAGCACCATTAAATCCTTTATAAAAAAAACTGAAAGAATATGGCACGACAACAAACCTGCCAAGAGAGGGCCGCCCACCAAAACTCACAGACCACCAAAACTCACAGACCAGGCAAGGAGGGCATTAATCAGAGAGGCAACAAAGAGACCAAAGATAACCCTGAAGGAGCTGCAAAGCTCCACAGCGGAGATTGGAATATCTGTCCATAGGACCACTTTAAGCTGTACACTCCACAGAGCTGGGCTTTACAGAAGTGGCCAGAAAAAAAAGCCGTTGCTTAAAGAAAAATAAGCAAACACATTTGGTGTTCACCAAAAGGCATGTGGGTGACTCCCCAAACATATGGAAGAAGGGATTCTGGTCAGATGAGAATAAAATTGAGCTTTTTGGCCATTAAGGAAAACGCTATGGCTGGCGCAAACCCAACACCTCTCATCACCCCGAGAACAACATCCCCACAGTGATGCATGGTGGTGGCAGCATCATGCTGTAGGATGTTTTTCCTCGGCAGGGACTGGGAAACTGGTCAGAATTGAAGGAATGATGGATGGCGCTAAATACAGGGAAATTCTTGAGGGAAACCTGTTTCAGTCTTCCAGAGATTTGAGACTGGGACTGAGGTTCACCTTCCAGCAGGACAATGACCCTAAGCATACTGCTAAAGCAACACTCGAGTGGTTTAAAGGAAAACATTTAAATGTATTGGAACGGCCTAGTCAAAGCCCAGACCTCAATCCAATTGAGAATCTGTGGTATTTTTTTTAACTTCACCTTTATTTAACCAGGTAGGCTAGTTGAGAACAAGTACTCATTTACAACTGCGACCTGGCCAAGATAAAGCAAAGCAGTTCGACACATACAACAGTTACACATGTAATAAACAAACAGTCAATAATACAGTAGAAAAAGTCTATATACAGTGTGTGCAAATGAGGTAAGATAAGAGTGGTAAGGCAATAAGTAGGCCACGGTGGCGAAGTAATTACAATATAGCAATTAAACACTGGAATGGTAGATGTGCAGAAGATTAATGTGCAAGTAGAGATACTGGGGTGCAAAGGAGCAAGATAAATAAATAAATACAGTATGGGGATGGGGTAGTTGGATGGGCTATTTACAGATGGGCAGTGATCTGCTCTGACAGCTGGTGCTTAAAGCTAGTGAGGGAGATATGTCTCCAGCTTCAGTGATTTTTGCAGTTCGTTCCAGTCATTGGCAGCAGAGAACTGAAAGGAAAGGCAGCCAAAGAAGGAATTGGCTTTGGGGGTGACCAGTGAGATATACCTGCTGGAGCGCGTGCTACGGGTGACCAGTGAGCTGAGATAAGGTGGGGCTTTACCTAGCAAAGACTTGTAGATGACCTGGAGCCAGTGGGTTTGGCGACGAGTACGAAGCGAGGGCCAGCCAACAAGAGCGTACAGGCCGCAGTGGTGGGTAGTATATGAGGCTTTGGTGACAAAATGGATGGCACTGTGATAGACTGCATCCAATTTGTTGAGTAGAGTGTTGGAGGCTATTTTGTAATTGACATCGCCAAAGTCGAGGATCGGTAGGATGGTCAGTTTCACGAGGGTATGTTTGGCAGCATGAGTGAAGGATGCTTTGTTGCGAAATAGCCGATTCTAGATTTAATTTTGGATTGGAGATGTTTAATGCGAGTCTAGAAGGAGAGTTTACAGTCTAACCAGACACCTAGGCATTTGTAGTTGTCCACATATTCTAAGTCAGGACCGTCCAGAGTAGTGACGTTGGATGGGCGGCCAGCGATCGGTTGAAGAGCATGCATTTAGTTTTACTTGCATTTAAGAGCAGTTGGAGGCCACGGAAGGAGAGTTATATGGCATTGAAGCTCGTCTGGAGGTTAGTTAACACAGTGTCCAAAGAGGGGCCAGAAGTATACAGAATGGTGTCGTCTGTGTTGAGGTGGATCAGAGAATCACCAGCAGCAAGAGCGACATCATTGATGTATACAGAGAAGCGAGTCGGCCCGAGAATTGAACCCTGTGGCACGCCCATAGAGACTGCCAGAGGTCCGGACAACAGGCCCTCCGATTTGACACACTGAACTCTCTCAGAGAAGTAGTTGGCGAGGCAATCATTTGAGAAACCAAGGCTGTTGAGTCTGCCGATAAGAATGTGGTGATTGACAGAGTCGAAAGCCTTGTCCAGGTCGATGAATACGGCTGCACAGTAATGTCTCTTATCGATGGCGGTTACGATATCGTTTAGGACCTTGAGCGTGGCTGAGGTGCACCCATGACCAGCTCTGAAACCAGATTGCATAGCTGAGAAGGTACGGTGGGACTCGAAATGGTCGATAATCTGTTAACTTGGCTTGCGAAGACCTTAGAAAGGCAGGGTAGGATAGATATAGGATGACAAAGATTGCTGTACACCAGCGGAACCCATCCTACTGGAAATGGCTGGTGCAGTTTTGCCTTGAAGAATGGGTCAAAATCCCAGTGGCTAGATGTACCAAGCTTATAGAGACATACCCCAAGAGACTTGGGGTATTGACTTTGGGGGGGGGGGGGTGAATAGTTATGCACACAAGTTCTGATCTTGTTTGTTTCACAAAAAATATTTTGCATCTTCAAAGTGGTAGCGCGTGCTTGGCTCTGCCAACCTCCTTCCTTGTTCTGTTATGATTAATTCACTCCCATTGGAAACGCAGGCTGTGGTATGCGGTGAGATCCAATGTACAGAAGCCGCTGCAGTGTTACAATTGTAAAAAGTTTAGACTTGTGGCAAGTGTTTGTCGAAGCAATAAATATGTTGTAGTTGAAGTGTCAGATGAAGCATATTGCTGTAATTGTGATGGGAATCATGTTCCCGGAGTGCACTGTAAGGATGAAGGTCACAGTAGCTAGGATCAGGGCTACAGTTGAGGTCGGAAGTTTACATACACTTAGGTTGGAGTCATTAAAACTCGTTTTTCAACCACTCCACAAATGTACTATTAACGAACTACAGTTTTGGCAAGTCAGTTAGGACCTCTACTTTGTGCATGACACAAGTCATTTTCCAACAACTGTTTACAGACAGATTATTTCACTGTATCACAATTCCAGTGGGTCAGAAGTTTACATACACTAAGTTGACTGTGCCTTTAAACAGCTTGGAAAATTCCAGAAAATGATGTCATGGCTTTAGAAGCTTCTGATAGGCTAATTGACATCATTTTAGTCAATTGGAGGTGTACCTGTGGATGTATTTCAAGGCCTACCTTCAAACGCAGTGCCTCTATGCTTGGCATCATGGGAAAATCAAAAGAAATCAGCCAAGACTTCAGGAAAAAATATTGTAGACCTCCAGAAGTCTGGTTCATCCTTGGGAGCAATTTCCAAACGCCTGAAAGTACCACGTTCATCTGTACAAACAATAGTACGCAAGCATAAACACCATGGGACCACGCAGCCGTTATACCGCTCAGGAAGGAGACGCGCTATGTCTCCTAGAGATGAACGTACTTTGGTGTGAAATGTGAGAATCAATCCCAGAACAAAAGCAAAGGACCTTGTGAAGATGCTGGAGGAAACAGGTACAAAAGTATCTATGTCCACAGTAAAACGAGTCCAATATCGACATAACCTGAAAGGCCGCTCAGCAAGGAAGAAGCCACTGCTCCAAAACCACCATAAAAAAGCCAGACTACGGTTTGCAACTGCACATGGGGACAAAGATTGTACTTTTTGGAGAAATGTCTTCTGGTCTAATGAAACAAAAATAGAACTGTTTGGCCATAATGACCATCGTTATGTTTGGAGGAAAAAGGGGGATGCTTGCAAGCCGAAGAACACCATCCCAACCGTGAAGCACAGGTGTGGCAGCATCATGTTGTGGGGGTGCTTTGCTGCAGGAGGGACCGGTGCACTTCACAAAATAGATGGCATCATGAGGCAGGAAAATTATGTGGAAATATTGAAGCAACATCTCAAGACATCAGTATGGAAGTTAAAGCTTGGTCGCAAATGGGTCTTCCAAATGGACAATGACCCCAAGCATACTTCCAAAGTTGTGGCAAAATGGCTTAAGGACAAAGTCACGGTATTGGAGTGGCCATCACAAAGCCCTGACCTCAATCCTAGTGAACATTTGTGGGCAGAACTGAAAAAGCGTGTGTGAGCAAGGAGGCCTACAAACCTAACTCAGTTACACCAGCTGTCAGGAGGAATGGGCCAAAATTCACCCAACTTATTGTGGGGAGCTTGTGGAAGGCTACCCGAAACATTTGACCCAAGTTAAAGGCAATGCTACCAAATATTAATTGAGTATGTAAACTTCTGACCCACTGGGAATGTGATGAAAGAAATAAAATCTGAAATAAATAATTCTCTCTACTATTATTCTGACATTTCATATTCTTAAAATAAAATGGTGATCCTAACTGACCGAAGACAGGGAATTTTTACTAGGATTAAATGTCAGGAATTGTGAAAAACGGAGTTTAAATGTATTTGGCTAAGGTGTATGTAAACTTACAACTTCAACTGTATCTAGCAGGTCTATGTGGAGGCAGTGAAAATAGGTGAAAGTGTGAGTAGAGATGAGATGGTAGTGGATGTCCCAGTCTGCAGTGAATGCCATGCAGGGGAAGGATCCCAACGCACTAACAACGAAGGTGGACTTTGTTGCGTTTATAGTGCAAGTGATAAATTGCACTAGTCAAACAAATAAAATGTAAGAAGCTAGACATCATTGTGAAGGAGGCAAATAGATCTCCAGGACTTTACAACCGAAATGTTACAGGGAATACTGAATTTAGAGGTTCCACCTCCCAGTGGGGTTGTTAGAAATTCAGGGTTCGCTATAGACAGGTCGTGGCGGTGTACGCGCCCGTCAGTTGTTTGCGATCTGCGAATACAAACTCGAAGAAAATTGTCTATCTTAGGTTAGTTATAAAAAATAAATCGTTGATACAGTTCTTACTACAGGAGGTTGGTAGCACCTTAATTGTGGAGGACGGACTTATGGTAATGGCTGGAGCGGAATGGTATCAAATACATCAAACATATGGTTTCCGTGAGTTTGATGCCATAATATTTGCTCCGTTTCAGCCATTATTATGAGCCGTCCTCCCCTCAACAGCCTCCACTGGTTCTTACCGTCAATATATTTGTAACTGCTATACGCCTATGGTAAAATCTTCCATTAAGGGGTTGTTAAATGTTTGACCTTACCCGTTAATTCCCTGGTGAATGAAAGATCTGTGTATGAATAACGTTTTGTTTTGCACGCTCTTTAAACATTTTCAATCCAATCTGTGTTTGCTTGTGGCTAAAGAAATGAACCTTTTGCTAGGTTAGATAGCCACTAACGTTACAAGAAAATGTATTTCAGATCAATCTGGCAGGTATAAAAGTTTAAATTAGCATAAAGACTTTAACACGTCCCATTTGTACAACCTACCGTTAGTTCTTCGTCCATTTTCACACACTTTAGTCTGTTTCACATTAGTGAACTCTCACGTGTTGGTTTATTGTGGTGGAATAGGAACTTCCTGTGTGTTACCAATAAATCCACCCGACAGGAATCAACATGGTTTTACTGTGCATCACAAGCACATGTGCAAAAACGTGTTGCCAAGGGGTATACATTCAAAATAATAATAAATACATGTTTTTTTTACTATATCTGAACTACAGAGAACAAAACAATTACAGATATTTAATATCTGAAAAGTATTTTTAGCCTGCT
Source organism: Salmo salar (assembly GCF_965601325.2). NCBI lineage: Eukaryota > Metazoa > Chordata > Actinopteri > Salmoniformes > Salmonidae > Salmo > Salmo salar. Next base: position 59,293,835 of record NC_138296.1, on the reverse strand, counting down.
CATTCAGGTGGGTTGCAAGTCCAATGTCTGATGTCTCCCTATAGAGGGCAACATTGACTGCAGGAGAATGAGAGCTTACTGTTTGTTGTAGCTTGTAGTTATCACCTGAGTCATCCATTACAGTAATTGTTGTGATTTTCCATACCTGAGGCCTCTGCTCTATAATTGCCCTGCTTTACTTGATTATGTCATGAGTTGGTGTATGTGTGTGGGTGGCGTTGGTGCTGATTGTACTGTGTGGTGTGACAGGATTGGAGCTAGCACCATGGAAACCACAAGAAAGAAGAAGAGGGTGTGTAGATGGATTCATTGTTCGGTAAATCCATTTGTAAGTATGAGTATAGCTTGAGTCATACATTAAGACATCAGAATTCTTCTTATATTACTCCAGTTAATCATGCCAAGGTCTGTACATACGACCATCTGTCCCTGAATACTCATCAGTGGACGCTGCTGAAGGGAGGAAGGCTCGTAATAATGGCTGGAATAGAGTGTAATGGATGAAAACCATGTGGTTGATACCATTCCATTGAGTCTATTCCAGCCATTATTATCTGCCGTTTTCCCCTCAGCAGCCTCCACTGATACTCATTCACTACTTCCCACAAATCTGAAAGCATTGGATTGGTGGAGGGCTCGAGAGAGTTTCCACCATATTTCTTACACCAGCCATTTCCTTTCAAATCAGTTAAGGGAAGTGAACAAGTGCACACTTTGGGAGAAAGGAGATATAACCGGGACGCAGACACAGGCGTCCACGATTGCTCTGTTGTTTCTGTTGACAAAACAGCAGAGCCATCTGGAGAGTGTTTATGGGGGCTTTGTTATGTTTTTGCAGATACAGAAACTGCGTCCCAAATGGCTCCATATCCCCTATATCCCTCAAACTCAACTCTGGACCTCGAAGACAATTCCACTGCATGTTTTCATTGTTTCCCTCTAATCTGATTTTTAATTGCACACATCTGGGAAACCAGATGTGTGCAATTAATTATCAGCTAGAACAGAAAGCCAGCAGGCTCCGGACCTCGTAGGGTAAGAGTTTAATACCCCTGCCCTATATAGTGCACTACTTTTGACTAGAGCCCCATGGGTCCTGGACAAAAGTAGTGTACTTGATAGGGAATACGGTGCCATTTGGGAATGCAGACAAAGTGGGCTATGCTCCTCTTCCAGAGCATAATTTTTTATCAGGTTTGAGTCAGAGCTCACTGTTGCCGGCTGGCTGAATTTAATCCTCCATCCCTAAAAGCAACATTAAACATTAACACCACTTTCCCTTGTAATGACACAGGAGTCACTTTTGACCGGGACCCACAGGGCACCCTATTCCCAAATGGCACCGGCTTGTTCCAAAGGGCACCCTGTTACCTATATAGTGCCTGTTGTTAGTACAATGGTGTGATGGCTGGTGGTGGTGTGTTTTAAATTAAACCAAGTCTACCATTTTCCCCACAGAAGAGCTACCTGAACATGAGATGCCTGCCTGCCTTAGCCTCCAAAGGAACCAATTTTATGGTTTGCTGCCCCTCAGGCTGACTACAGCATTATTTATGCAAAGCAAAACCCTGTTGTCTATGGAAATCAGTAACAGTCAGTAACTGCCTGTCTGTGTCCCTGCCTGCCTGTCTTCTTGCCTGCCTGTCTTCCTGCCTACATACCACAAACACAGGACAGTTTGAAATGCACTGCTGCTGCTCTTGCTTTGTGATTCCTTTTGTGTTTCACAAATGGTGGAGGAGGAGGAGGAGGAGGAGATGGGCGTAGGTTGTCAGGTGATGTAGGCTTTGTGATAAGTCTGTTGGAAAATCCCACAGAAAAGGGGCATGCGGAGTCTGCTAGCCTAGCGTTGCATGCCACAGTCATAAATATTTCAGTCTTTTTCATTCCCTCTCTCTATCACCACCCTCTCCCACTCCGCACAATGATAATGGCTCTACAGCTGCAACATTGGGCAAAAACTGTGCTTTTTATTTTGTACTCTCTTCACCTCAGGCTGTGGAAATGTGTCCTCCTAGTCTCTCAACGGAACATTTAATAAAATAAAAAAAACAACAGCAACATTCTCTGAATCGCTTACATATGTGAACAATACATTCTTTCCACACGCGCACACACACACACACAGTTGTGGTAGGGTGATTTGAGTCACACATTCCAGGGCCCCGAGGTTAGGGTCTGTGTGGCATGTTTCCGGGGTGAGGTAATGTGAGAACGCAACACAGCACGGACATCTGTGGCTACGTCCCAGTTATCCCTCCCTTTTCCCAAAGTGTGCACTTGTTCACTTCCCTTAACTGATTTGAAAGGAAATGGGTGGTATAAGAAATATAGTGGAAAATCCCTCTAGCTCATGCCTCCATCAATCCAATGCTTTCAGATTTGTGGGAAGTAGTGAACGAGTGCACACTTCAGAAGAAAGCAGATATTATTGGTATCCTGCAGGAACAGGAAGGGAACCATCCCCGGGGAGTCTGCACTGTCTGAAAGAGTAACTCTACTGGAGACTAAAATAGACGTTCAGACTTAGAGACTCAACAACCCAAAGAAGTATTATTGTTCCATCTCTTTCATTTACAGTAAATCACCTTGGAGCAGCTCCAAAACCCACAACATGTACTGTTAATGTTATAATCGGGTTATTATAATAACCCACCTAATTCATCTCATTAGTCTTCTGTTACAGGGCCTTGATGTCTGCTCATGTAATATATACATTGACAAGCACCCTCAGATGTGGTAATGAAAGAGGAAGAACGGCTGGCTGATAAAAGAGGGCGAGGGGTTTTTGTGTGTCGGTTTTCCGTGTGTGTGTTTCCCCATTCAGCACTGGGTATAGCTCCAGCCTGCAGCCCACCGCTCTGCTGCTGTGGTCGGGCTGGTCTCCATAGCAACCAGGGCTGGGGAGCTCAGCCTCAACAGGAGAGGGTCTCTCTCTCTCTCTCTCTCGCTAATGCATAATCAAAACTGATCAGATTCAGGATGATAAAAACATACTGTATGTAGTGACTTTATCTAATAGAATCCATTTTCAACCAAATATGTTATGCTGTATGTATGTCACAAGTTAGAATTGTTTATTGTAGCTTATTGCAGTAATTGTATCCAAAACATCAGTGTTTGTAACGTGTGTGCGGCAGTGAGAACAACATGAACAAAAAGAGCCCGTAGTGTCCATCCATTCTGATTACGTATGGTCGATTTTATAGTTATGGAAACCTAGCTGTTATACAGTGGGATTGCAGGATCACTACAATGGTTTCAGGTCATATTTTGAGTGGTAGTTATTTGTGGCACTGTCCTCTACTCTACTGCATAGAAAGCGAATGAGAGTCCACCATATTTAGAAATCAACAATTTCAGACATTTCAGAGGCGTTTCAGAGGTAGCTAGTTAGTAATGCCAGTTACTGTCTGAAGAGGGAGTTATCTCTCAGGGATACCACCAGTCACACTCACAATCCTTCTGTTCTCTCTCCAACCACCCCACCTCACTCTCTCTCTCTCTCTCGCTAATACCTCTCTTCTCTCTCCAACCCCCCTCCATTTACCCCCTCCACCTCTCTCTCTCTCTCTCTCTCTCTCTCTCTCTCTCTCTCTCTCTCTCTCTCTCTCTCTCTCTCTTCCCCTGCCAGACCTGTTCCTTAAAGACAAGACAGGCACATTCCCGTCCTGGAGTTCCGGAACAACACAGGAGAAGAAAGTTCCAGAACATTCCTGCAGTCAGGTCTGGACAGGATTCTGCCCCCCTTTAGTGGAAACATTAGCACTGTGCTAGTGTCATCACCAGTAAGTAACTCTTCCGATGGCTGACAGAAACCTATCTTTTTGGTACTATAACTCAACTGTATATACAAACACAAACACCCATTGCTAATGGAATTGGGTACAAAAAGCCATGTTAGGTTGAACCCATATCATCCTCCCCCCTAAAGGAATCTCTCCTAAAGGTCCCCCCCCCCCCCCCCTCCATTTTTAGGAAATTGTTTGTGTTACGACATTGTGAATCATACAAAGTGCTGATATTCTCATAGTCTACATTAAATATCAACTGGAGGAATGGGTGGGGGAATTTCCCTGCATGGCTGCACTCAACAGCTCCTCCACACATCTGGCCCCTGGGCTAAAGGCTCTCCTCAGCAGGCACAGCTTGTTGGACTGGTAGAGTAGACCTGAACCCTTCCCTATGGTGTAGAACTGAACTCCATGGGGCTCTGGTCAAAAGTAGGCCTGATAGTAGAAAACCCTTCACAGCCTTGTCACCTCGCCTCCTCTTTCATTAACATTTCACCCTACTTGAGAACATACAGAACAAATGAGTGGACGTGTAGTGGCACAGTGCAGTGACCCCATCCCTGTCACTCTGGAACAAATGACCTCACCTCAGAGTGGCCATTAGTCACTATGGCAGCCAGGCTGTCAGGCTGTTTGCCCAGGCCTCTACGTACAGTATCTATCGCCACCACCATGAGAGACAAACAGATCATCATCTGAAGAGGATCAGACTGACTGCAGGTATTTTCCTCTCTGTCTCTCCCTCTCTCTCCCCGGTATTTCCCCGGTCTCTCCCCGGTCTCTCTCTCTCTCTCTCTCTCTCTTTCTCTGTCTCCTCTCTCTCTGTCGCGCTCTCTTTCATTCATACACCGGGGAAGACCACAACTATGATCAATATCAGTCATTAATATATTGAGCGAGATATTGTAGGGCTTTTATTGATCAATTGCACAACAATGTCCACAGTCACCACACAGTTGATTGTGTGTTTTATGAAAAGCCATACATAATGAAAAGTGCCATACTCAGTCCAAACATCCCCTCAGTCTGCACACTAAAAGTATTTTGCCTAATGCCTCAGCTAATGAAAGGCTGAATTAAGAAGGGACCCAAATCCCCCTCAACAAGCAATATTTTGGAGTGTGTGGCCGCTGAGCGATATGGGGTAATTCAATGACAACAGGACCAGCCAACACTATTACCATAAATTGAGGTCAGCACAATGGAGTGAATGGGCCTTTCCTTCTCTGTCCCGGTCTGACCTCTGAGACTCTGCCAGAGGCAGGGTGGTCATTTACAGATGTGGAAAAACCCCATGAACTCACTCTACTTCTTTAGACTTGTGCTGTATTTAGCATCTACTTAGCTTGGCTTTCATTTGAGTGGATGGCTTTTGTGGCATTACATGTTGGTGTTTGGAGAGTGCCTTGTAATGTAAACTCAGCAAAAAAAGAAACGTCCTCTCACTGTCAACTGCGTTTATTTTCAGCAAACTTAACCTGTGTAAGTATTTGTATGAACATAACAAGATTCAGCAACTGAGACATAAACTGAACAAGTTCCACAGACATGTGACTAACAGAAATTGAATAATGTGTCCCTGAACAAAGGGGGGGTCAAAATCAAAAGTACCAGTCAGTATCTGGTGTGACCACCAGCTGCATTAAGTACTGCAGTGCATCTCCTCCTCATGGACTGCACCAGATTTGCCAGTTCTTGCTGTGAGATGTTACCCCACTCTTCCACCAAGGCACCTGCAAGTTCCCGGACATTTCTGGGGGGAATGGCCCTAGCCCCCACCCTCCGATCCAACAGGTCCCAGATGTGCTCAATGGGATTGACATCCGGTCTCTTCGCTGGCCATGGCAGAATACTGACATTCCTGTCTTGCAGGAAATCACGCACAGAACGAGCAGTATGGCTGGTGGCATTGTCATGCTGGAGGGTCATGTCAGGATGAGCCTGCAGGAAGGGTACCACATGAGGGAGGAGGATGTCTTCCCTGTAATACACATCGTTGAGATTGCCTGCAATGACAACAAGCTCAGTCCGATGATGCTGTGACACACCGCCCCAGACCATGATGGACCTTCCATTTCCAAATCAATCCCGCTCCAGAGCACAGGCTTCGGGGTAACGCTCAATCCTTCGACGATAAATGCGACGGTGGGTTGGTGCCCATAGGTGACGTTGTTGCCAGTGATGTCTAGTAAGGACCTGCCTTACAACAGACATACAAGCCCTCAGTCCAGCCTCTTTCAGCCAATTGCGGACAGTCTAAGCACTGGGCTTGCTTACACTGACATAAACAATTCATTTTGAAGTGTTAAGCAAATCCAAATATATTTTTGATTTTAGATTCTTTAAAGTAGCCACCATGTGCCTTGATGAAATAAAAACAATGTCTGCACAAACATTACCAGTCAGCTTTGCACATTCTTGGCGTTCTCTCAACCAGCTTCATGAGGAATGATTTTCCAACAGTCTTGGAGTTCCCACATATGCTGAGCACTTGTTGGCTGCTTTTCCTTCACTCTGCGGTCCAACTCATCCCAAACCATCTCAATTGGGTTGAGGTCGGGTGATTGTGGAGGCCAGGTCATCTGATGCAGCACTCCATCACTCTCCTTCTTGCTCAAATAGCCCTTACACAGCCTAGAGGTGTGTTTTGGGTCATTGTCCTGTTGAAAAACAAATGATAGTCCCACTAAGCGCAAACCAGATGGGAAGGTGTATCACTGCAGAATGCTGTGGTAGCCATGCTGGTTAAGTGTGCCTTGAATTCTAAATAAATCACAGACAGTGTCACCAGCAAAGCACCCCCACACCATCACACCTCCTCCTCCATGCTCCACGGTGGGAATTCTCTTCTTCTTACTGGTGTCCTTTAGTAGTGGCTTCTTTGCAGGCCTGATTAACGCGGTATGCTCCGAACAGTTGAAGTTGAGATGTATCTGTTACTTGAACTCTATGTAGCATTTATTTGGGCTGCAATCTGAGGTGCAGTTAACTTTAATGAACTTATCCTGTGCAGCAGAGGTAACTCTGGGTCTTCCTTTCCTTTGGCGGTCCTCATGAGAGCCAGTTTCATCATAGCGCTTGATGTTTTTTTGCAACCGCACTTGAAGAAACTTTCAAAGTTTTTGACATTTTCCGCATTGACTGACCTTCATGTCTTAAGGTAATGATGGACTGTCATTTCTCTGTGCTTATTTGAGCTGTTCTTGCCATAATATGGACTTGGTCTTTTACCAAATAGGGCTATTTTCGTATACCATCCCTACCTCGGGCTCCTGAGTGGCGCAGTGGTATAAGACACTGCATCTCAGCACAAGAGGCAGTACCTGGTTCGAATCCAGGCTGGATCACATCTGGCCGTGATTGGAAGTCCTATAGGGTGGCGCACAATTGGCCCAGCGTCATCCGGGTTTGGCCGGTGTAGGCCGTCATTGTAAATAAGAATTTGCTCTTAACTGACTTGCCTAGTTAAAGAAAGGTTCAATTAATAAAAAAACAATAATAATAATACCTTGTCACAACACAATTGATTGGGTCAAATGCATTAAGAAGGAAAGAAATTCCACAAATTAACAAGGCACACCTGTTAATTGAAATGCATTACAGGTGACTATCTCATGAAGCTGGTTGAGCGAATGCAAAGAGTGTGCAAAGCTGTCATCAAGGCAAAGGGTGGCTACTTTGAAAAATCTAAGATATATTTTGATTTGTTTAACACTTTTTTGGTTACTACATGATTCCATATGTGTTATTTCATAGTTTTTATGTCTTCACTATTATTCTACAATGTAGAAAACAGCAAAAATTAAGTAAAACCCTTGAATGAGTAGGTGTGTACAAAATGTTGACTGGTACTGTAAGTGTTAGCATTGAAATAGATCAACTATATATAATAATACAGATAATAATAAAAAAGAGATACTCTCAGTACTAATGATTGTTGACGCCAAACAGACTCAAGATAGAGCCCCATTGTTCTGAGTGAGTCCTTTACTTGCACAGAGGAAGGTAGACTGTTTGATGCAGGAAGTGAATACACCGGACTGGTGGACCATAGTCTCATTTGAGGGGCTTAGCGTTGAGCCGGACTGTGGACATGAAGCTAGGATTAGGGTTATGGGTAGTGGTAGGGTTGAGCCGGACTGTAGACATGAAGCTAGGGTTAGGGTTATGGGTAGTGTTAGGATTGAGCCGGACTGTAGACATGAAGCTAGGGTTAGGGTTATGGGTAGTGTTAGGATTGAGCCGGACTGTAGACATGAAGCTAGGATTAGGGTTATGGGTAGTGTTAGGGTTGAACCGGGGTGTGGACATGAAGCTAGGATTAGGGTCACACTCCTTCACAAGGAACTGTGAGCTTTATTTTTACATTCGTTTTTTGTTTGTCAAACAGCTAACAATGCATATTCCCAGTACAATTATCTCTAAAACACAATGAAGTCATTCACTTGAATTGAAAACGAAATGGGTGTTATAGCATTTAACATGTAGCAACTGCACCCACCCACCCACCTACTATTACCTTCATCTGATCTACATTCAGCCCTACACCTGACTACGGTGGAGGTCGTGGTAGTGCAACAAAGGGAGGCGTGGGCAATCTGATGGTGATGGGTCTCCATGGTAACCAAACACTACTGCATGCAGCACAGAGGAGTGGAGTGGCCAGCCTGCAAGAGAGGGGGATTTTTAATTGAAGCAAATCATTCAAAGCAATTCAACCTAATTCAACTGAGACATGAAACATGAAAGTCTTATTCGTTTGACAAATATTTTATCAAAAGGATCTGCTACTTATTAATGCAAAGGATATATATACCACTTCAAATATATACCACTTTAGTTTGATTATAACAAAAAATTGTCAAACAGTGTTTTTCATTGTCATAAGTTGTTAGATCAGGGATGGGCAACTTCCGTACTTGGGGGCCTGATTGTTGTCACACTTTTCCCTAGCCCTTTAGCTATCACACCTGATTAGACTAATTGCATTCTAAATTGAAGACCAAGGGCGTGTTCGAGACGATCACTTTTGTCAGATGGTCACCAACTTTCAAAATGTGTTGCATTATGGGGATAAAAATAGTCAGACTTGCATCACATGTCAACTGCATGAACTTTACAAAAATCATGTAATCAAAGGCCATGAAGTTTTGACTGCAGTCGACTGCGAGTTTCTGCAGTTGCTCTTCACCAACTTCATCCTGCAGCCATTGCCTTCATTGTGGTAGGATCTATTGTCAACCAATCATTAGGGTGGTTTTTGTTTGACCCACGCGAACGTGACCAAAGACATGACTGAAAAAGGAACCAACTTTGCCACAATTCATGTACTGTATATAGTGGATATGTACAAATGAATGTGATATTTGAGGCTCTCTCTTTCTCACCAATTGATTGTACAATGCACACACATATTTTTTGTTTGTGAGTGTGTGATATGGGGGTTGGAGACATTATAAAGAACAGCTTTTATAAACAATGGCAACACTGCCATGTTGCACTGAGCCTTGCTGTTGGAAAACCACATCAGTGTCCAACTTTCAGCTGTCGCAGATGCACCTTCTACAATTTCCCTCTAATTTCGTCAACAGTCAATTGCTTTTGCCTTACCACGCAACCGAGCCCCATGTTTAGTTGATTATTGAAGTCAGGTATGTTGGCTGGGGCAAAGGTGTGTTACCAATCAAGCCACAAGGACTGGAGTTACCCATAATGAGGTCAAAAAATACATTTGTATAGTGATTTCATTTATTGAATAAATAGTCATTTGAATTTCATTTAATTGACTTCCTTTAACTCAAATTAAATTCAAATTCTGCTTCTTGTGAGGTGTGGTCAATTCAAATTCAATTAAAATTCTGCTCCCTGTGAGAAGTGGCCAATTCAAATTCAATTCAAATTATGCTTCCTGTGAGGTGTGGCCAATTCAAATGAACTTCAAATTCAAGAATTGAAATCAAAGAGCAATTTGCAACTAATTCAGAATTGACCCCAACACTGCTGCAGAGCCAGAATGGCAAGTCTCTCTGAAGATGGGATATAGCAAAAGAGAGAGAGAGACAGAGAGAGAGAGAGAGAGAGAGAGAGAGAATCAACATGTTTGATGTGTTTGACACCATTCCATTCATTCCATTCCAGCCATTGCAATGAGCCCGCCCTCCAATTTAAAGTGACACTAGTCACCACAGTGGCAGATTGCCATCTCTTTAGTACCATTACCACCATCCACAGAGTGAGATCATTGGCTGAGGACCAAACCATGAGATATGCTGCTGGTCAGATTAAACACTATAACAGAGAGTTTATAATGAATATTCAGAGTAAATATCATTCTTTCCCATTCACCCTGATAAACCACTCACACATATCAAAAATGTGTACAAAAAAATATATACACTACTGTTCAAAAGTTTGAGGTCACTTAGAAATGTCCTTGTTTTTTAAAGAAAAGCTATTTTTTTGTCCGTTTAAAATAACATAAAATTGATCAGAAATACAGTGTAGACATTGTTAATGTTGTAAATGACTATTGTAGCTGGAAACGGAATATGTTTTCTGGAGTAGTACACAGCGCTGTACGAGATCTTCAGTTTCTTGGCAATTTCTCGCATGGAATAGCCTTCATTTCTCAGAACAAGAATAGACTGATGAGTTTCAGAATAATGTTCTTTGTTACTTACCATTTTGAGCCTGTAATCGAACCCACAAATGCTGATGCTCCAGATACTCAAGTAGTCTAAAGAAGGCCCGTTTTATTTCTTCTTTAATCAGAACAACAGTTTTTATCTGCACTAACATAATTGCAAAGGGTTTTCTAATGATCAATTAGTCTTTTAAAATGATAAACTTGGATTAGTTAACACAATGTGCCATTGGAACAAAGGAGTGATGGTTGCTGGTAATGGGCCTCTGTACGCCTATGTAGATATTCCATAAAGAAATCAGCCGTTTCCAGCTACAATAGCCATGTACAACATTAACAATGTCTACACTGTATTTCTGATAAATATGATGTTATTTTAATGGACAAAACATTTGCTTTATTTTCAAAAACAAGGACATTTCTAAGTGACCCCAAACGTTTGAACGGTAGTGTATATTCAATAATGACAGTAATTGCTGGATGATTGCTCTACACAGAATGAGAACAATTTTGTGTGGGTGGAATTAACAGCTCTCTGAACCCATTCAATATGCATCATACTGGCTAGGATAATTTGAACAGAATCCAAATGGATGAGAAGATCCAAAATGGTTTCCCTGTGGCGATGTGCCTTCAGACATTCATGTAAAAAGCCTGTTCATTCTGAGGGCAGACTGATACTTCTAAGACGCCAGTGATATTTGTGCTCTGTTGGACAGCAGGGATGCATCCCAAATACCAACTTATTCCCTTTATAGAGCACTACTTACAACCAGGGCTCTGGTCAAAAGTAGTGCGCTAAAAAGGGAATAGGGTGCCATTTGGAATACACCCCAGAAGTGAGGTCCTCTAGGTGACTCCTGCAGTGCTTCCTACCCCTGACCATCTGTCTGATCTTACATGTAATCACTGAAGGTTTTGGTAATCTAGCATGACTGATACAAATCCTCTGCCCCTAACCTTTCTTTATCTCAAAACTGTCAACTTAAAAAAGATATATATATTATATATAAACTCAGCAAAAAAATAAACGGCCCATTTTCAGGACCCTGTCTTTCAAAGATAATGAATAAAAATCCAAATAACTTCACAGATCTTCATTGTAAAGGGTTTAAACACTGTTTCCCATGCTTGTTCAATGAACCATAAACAACTAATGAACATGCACCTGTGAAACGCTCGTGAAGACACTAACAGCTTACAGACAGTAGGCAATTAAGGTCACAGTTATGAAAACTTAGGACACTAAAGAGGCCTTTCTACTAACTCTGAAAAACACCAAAAGAAAGATGCCCAGGGTCCCTGCTCATCTGCGTGAATGTAAGAAGGCTGCAAGAAGGCATGAGGACTGCAGATGTGGCCAGGGCAATACATTGCAATGTCCGTATTGTGAGACACCTAAGACAGTGCTACAGGGAGACAGGACAGACAGCTGATCGTCCTCGCAGTGGCAGACCACATGTAACAACACCTGCACAGGATCGGCACATCCGAACATCACAACTGCGGGACAGGTACAGGATGTCAACAACAACTGCCTTAATTACACCAGGAACGCACAATCCCTCCATCAGTGCTCAGACTGTCCACAATAGGCTGAGAGAGGCTGGACTAAGGGCTTGTAGGCCTGTTGTAAGGCAGGTCCTCACCAGACATCACCGGCAACAACGTCGCCTATGGGCACAAACCCACCGTCGCTGGACCAGACAGGACTGGCAAAAAGTGCTCTTCACTGATGAGTCACGGTTTTGTCTCACCAGGGGTGATGGTCGGATTCGCGTTTATCGTCGAAGGAATGAGCGTTACACCAAGGCCTGTACTCTGGAGCGGGATCGATTTGGAGGTGGAGGGTCCATCATGGTCTGGGGCGGTGTGTCACAGCATCATCGGACTGAGCTTGTTGTCATTGCAGGCAATCTCAACGCTGTGCGTTGCAGGGAAGACATCTTCCTCCCTCATTTTAATTGTTTTTAAATGTTTTATTTCACATTTATTTAACCAGGTAGGCTAGTTGAGAACAAGTTCTCATTTACAACTGTGACCTGGACAAGATAAAGCAAAGCAGTTCGACACATACAACAACACAGAGTTACACATGGAATAAACAAACATACAGTCAATAATACAGTACAAAAAAAAGTCTATATACATTGTGTGCAAATGAGGTAAGATAAGGGAGGTAAGGCAATAAATAGGCCATGGTGGCGAAGTAATTACAATATAGCAATTAAACACTGGAATGGTAGATGTGCAGAAGATTAATGTGCAAGTAGAGATACTGGGGTGCAAAGGAGCAAGATAAATAAATAAATACAGTATGGGGATGAGGTAGTTGGATGGGCTATTTACAGATGGGCTATGTACAGGTGCAGTGATCTGTGAGCTGCTCTGACAGCTGGTGCTTAAAGCTAGTGAGGGAGATATGGGTCTCCAGCTTCAGTGATTTTTGCAGTTCGTTCCAGTCATTGGCAGCAGAGAACTGGAAGGAAAGGCGGCCAAAGTAGGAAATGACTTTGGCGGTGACCAGTGAGATATACCTGCTGGAGCGCATGCTACGGATGGGTGCTGCTATGGTGACCAGTGAGCTGAGATAAGGCGGGGCTTTACCTAGCAAAGACTTGTAGATGACCTGGAGCCAGTGGGTTTGGCGACGAGTATGAAGCGAGGGCCAGCCAACGAGAGCGTACAGGTCGCAGTAGTGGGTAGTGTATGGGGCTTTGGTGACAAAACGGATGAGTCTGGAAGGAGAGTTTACAGTCTAACCAGACACCTAGGTATTTGTAGTTGTCCACATATTCTAAGTCAGAACCGTCCAGAGTAGTGATGCTGGACGGGTGGGCAGGTGCGGGCAGCGATTGGTTGAAGAGCATGCATTTAGTTTTACTTGCATTTAAGAGCAGTTGGAGGCCACGGAAGGAAAGTTGTATGGCATTGAAGCTCGTCTGGAGGTTAGTTAACACAGTGTCCAAAGAAGGGCCAGAGGTATACAGAATGGTGTCGTCTGCGTAGAGATGGATCAGAGAATCACCAGCAGCAAGAGCTACGTCATTGATGTATACAGAGAAGAGAGTCAGCCTGAGAATTGAACCCTGTGGCACCCCCATAGAGACTGCCAGAGGTCCGGACAACAGGCCCTCCGATTTGACACACTGAACTTTATCAGAGAAGTAGTTGGTGAACCAGGCGAGGCAATCATTTGAGAAACTAAGGCTGTTGAGTTTGCCGATAAGAATGTGGGGATTGACAGAGTCGAAAGCCTTGGCCAGGTCGATGAATACGGCTGCACAGTATTGTCTATTATCAATGGCGGTTATGATATTGTTTAGGTCCTTGAGCGTGGCTGAGGTGCACCCATGACCAGCTCTGAAACCAGATTGCATAGTGGAGAAGGTACGGTGGGATTCGAAATGGTCGGTAATCTGTTTGTTAACTTGGCTTTCGAAGACCTTAGAAAGGCAGGGTAGGATAGATATAGGTCTGTAGCAGTTTGGGTCTAGAGTGTCTCCCTGTTTGAAGAGGGGGATGACTGTGGCTGCTCTCCAATCTTTGGGAATCTCAGATGATACGAAAGAGAGGTTGAGCAGGCTAGTAATAGGCAGATAATTTTAGAAAGGGAGGGTCCAGATTGTCTAGCCCGGCTGATTTGTAGGGGTCCAGATTTTGCAGCTCTGTCAGAACATCAGCGATCTGGATTTGGGTGAAGGAGAAATGGGGGAGACTTGGGCGAGTTGCTGTGGGGGGTTCAGAGTTGTTGACCGGGGTAGGGGTAGGCAGGTGGAAAGCATGGCCAGCCGTAGAAAAATGCTTATTGAAATTCTGAATTATAGTGGATTTATCGGTGGTGACTGTGTTACCTAGCCTCAGTGCAGTGAGCACCTGGGAGGAGGTGCTCTTATTCTCCATGGACTTTACAGTGTCCCAGAATTTTTTTGCGTTTGTGCTACAGGATGCAAATTTCTGCTTGAAATGTCTAGCCTTAGCTTTCCTAACTGCCTGTGTATATTGGTTCCTAACTTCCCTGAAAAGTTGCATATCACGGGGGCTATTCGATGCTAATGCAGAACGCCACAGGATGTTTTTGTGCTGGTCAAGGGCAGTCAGGTCTGGAGAGAACCAAGGGCTATATCTGTTCCTGGTTATACATTTTTTTGAATATGGAATGCTTATTTAATATGGTGAGGAATGCACTTTTAAAGAATAACCAGGGCATCCTCTACTGATGGGGGAGGTCAGTATCCTTCCAGGATACCCGGGCCAGGTTGATTAGAAAGGCCTGCTCGCTGAAGTGTTTTAGGGAGCTTTTGACAGTGATGAGTGTTGGACCGCAGACCCATTACGGATGCAGGCAATGAGGCGGTGATCACTGAGATCTTGGTTGAAAACAGCAGAGGTGTATTTGGAGGGCAAGTTGGTTAGGATGATATCTATGAGGGTGCCCGTGTTTACAGCTTTGGGCTTGTACCTGGTAGGTTCATTGATAATTTGTGTGAGATTAAGGGCATCAAGTTTAGATTATAGGATCTTAAATTTAGATTATAGGGTGTTAAGCATGTCCCAGTTTAGGTCACCTAGTAGCCCGAGCTCTGAAGATAGATGGGGGGGGGGCAATCAGTTCACATATGGTGTCCAGAGCACAGCTGGGGGCAGAGGGTGGTCTATAGCAAGCGGCAACGGTGAGAGACTTGTTTCTTGAAAGGTGGATTTTTAAAAGTAGAAGCTCAAATTGTTTGGGTACAGATCTGGATAGTAAGACAGAACTCTGCAGGCTATCTCTGCAGTAGATTGCAACACTGCCCCCTTTGGCAGTTCTATCTTTTCGGAGAATGTTATAGTTAGGGATGGAAATTTCAGGGTTTTTGGTGGTCTTCCTAAGCCAGGATTCAGACACGGCTAGGACATCCGGGTTGGCAGAGTGCTAAAGCAGTGAATAAAACAAACTTAGGGAGGAGGCTTCTAATGTTAACATGCATGAAACCAAGGCTTTTACAGTTACAGAAGTCAACAAATGAGAGAACCTGGGGAATAGGAGTGGAGCTAGGCACTGCAGGGCCTGGATTAACCTCTACATCACCATAGGAACAGAGGAGGAGTAGGATAAGGGTACGGCTAAAGGCTATAAGAACTGGTCGTCTAGTACATCCGGAACAGAGAGTAAAAGGATCAGGTTTCTGGGCGCGATAGAATAGATTCAAGGGATAATGTACAGACAAAGGTATGGTCGGATGTGGATAAAGTGGAGGTAAACCTAGGCATTGAGTGATGATGAGAGAGATATTGTCTCTAGAAACATCATTTAAACCAGGTGATGTCATCGCGTGTGTGGGAGGTGGAACTAAAGGGTTGGATAAGGTATATTGAGCAGGGCTAGAGGCTCTACAGTGAAATAAGACAATAATCACTAACCAGAACAGCAATGGACAAGGCATATTGACATTAAGGAGAGCCATGCGTAGCCGAGTGATCATAAGGGTCCAGTGAGTAGTGAGGCTGGTTGGAGACACGGCGATTCAGACAGCTAGCGGGCCGGGGCTAGCAAGCTAGCAGAAGGGCCTCAGAGGGACGTCGCGACGGAGGAAGTCTGTTTATAGCCTCCTCGTGCAGAGCCTCCTCGTGCATTTACGTCGGTAGACCAGTCGTGATGGATTAGCAGGGTTCCGTGTGGTAAAGGGGACCAGTCCAATTGGCAAAAATAGGTATAGTGGCCCAAGAAATTGTCCGATGGACCCATTCAGCTAACAGCCGATATGCTCTAGACAGCTAGCGGGCCGCGGCTAGCAGGCTAGCAGATGGGCATTCAGGGGACGTCGCGACGGAGGGGCCAGTTGAATAACCCAGGAAATATGGTACCCTTCCTGCAGGCTCATCCTGACATGACCCTCCAGCATGACAATGCCACCAGCCTTACTGCTCGTTCTGTGCGTGATTTCCTGCAAGACAGGAATGTCAGTGTTCTGCCATGGCCAGTGAAGAGCCCGGATCTCAGTCCCATTGAGCATGTCTGGGACCTGTTGGATCGGAGGGTGAGGGCTAGGGCCGTTCCCCCCAGAAATGTCCGGGAACTTGCAGGTGCCTTGGTGGGTAACATCTCACAGCAATAACTGGCAAATCTGTTGCAGTCCATGAGGAGGAGATGCACTGCAGTACTTAATGCAGCTGGTGGCCACACTAGATACTGACTGGTACTTTTGATTTTGACCCCCCCTTTGTTAAGGGACACATTATTCAATTTCTGTTAGTCACATGTCTGTGGAACTTGTTCAGTTTATGTCTCAGTTGTTGAATCTTGTTATGTTCATACAAATATTTACACATGTTAAGTTTGCTGAAAATAAACGCAGTTGACAGTGAGAGGATTTTTTGGTTTGTTGCTGAGTTCATGTTACTCAATATCAATCTACCGTTCCATAATATGGTGTGTGTGTGTGGGTAGCTAGTCACCTAACTGTTGTGTAATGGCAGCTAGCGTTCCCTCCTCCGCGCTAGGCCGTAGTGTACTGTGGGCGGACGACTACTTACTGGGTGCTTTATCCTTTCACATTGCTGCTGCTCTCAATGTTTCTACTGTATATCACACTTTGTTTTCTTCCCCTTGTAAATAAATGTTGTTTTCGTTTGTTGTGATTTTTCTGCATCTGTATCTGACTTACTAGAGTGATCCATGGGCCATTTCTAGAGCAATTTACCAGAGCAAAAATGATCTAAGGTACTAGAGGTTTCTCAGAGAAATTTAGGGTAGCCATCCATCGCTGAGAAAATAATAATGTCAAGTTCCTCATCACATCATCCGTAATGAGGAAATAAAGACATGCTGTGAGCAGTGAGCACAAGTCATTGGAGAGCTAATATTACAGGAGGTCATGTATCTACATGGCAGGTGAAGCAGATATACTATCTCTGTCTGTGTGTATGTGTGTGTGTGTTTGTGCGCGTGTGTAACCACCCATAAATGATGGATACAGAGCACCTGAGCAGACTGCTAATGAGAGATGTGGGATTGTCTGTAAGGTAGGGGGACTGGTTAACTTGATTAGATCCAGTCCCAGGCTAGCCGCTTCACACTGATATACCTGCATGTTCTGCCTCCTCTGTGGTCTGCAAGACAACTGATTACTGTAGCTTATGACAGTGTGTCACTCCCTCTCTTGCTCTTTGTAGCTCACTGGGAGCGCATTGACCATCAGGCGGAAGAGTTCTACTGGAGCACTCTATCATAAACAGCTCTGGGTTATTTAGAGTGGCAAATAGCATATGCAATGGTGTGGAATAAAGCATGGCAGCTTTATTGTGTGTGTGTGTGTGTGTGTGTGTGTGTGTGTGTGTGTGTGTGTGTGTGTGTGTGTGTGTGTGTGTGTGTGTGTGTGTGTGTGTTCATGTCGACAGAATGTGAAAGCAAAGAGAAAAAACCCATATATATGGCAGGTCAGCCATTCGTACACCGCAATATTCATATTTTTATTCATCCCCCAATTCACATCCACCCTTCCTTTTCACTGGTGACTTTATGAATCAATCACGTAATGCACCCTTGTTGTTGTTGTCTGTCTCCTAGCCTCCACCCGTTCATGTCATGCTGCCCGCCCCTCTACCTGCAAGTTGGTTTAATCCACTGCTTGTGCATCTCCATAGCAACACACTGTTGGCAAGCTGTCAGAGCTCATGTCACCTGCATGGTTGCTATGAACACACCTTTGATTGACAGCTATGGGACTTAACCTAGGTAAGTGTCAGGATGTGGATGGATGTAGTATACATGCTTGGACACACAGGTCCAGAGAGACGGATGAATCAGGCCAAGAGAAAAGCACAGTTCACTTTACAGCAGGAAATGGTCCTAGGCAGCTGGTGGCACCTTAATTGGGGAGGACGGTACCATTCCATTCACTCCATTCCATCCTTTGTTATGAGCCGTCCTCCCCTCAGCCTCCTATGGAAGGGTTAGTATGGCTTTGATAGCTGATGAAATGTCAAACCTCATGGTATGAAACATTATTAGAATGTGATTAGATAAGCTGATTGACAGGGTATTACAGTAATGGCAGTCGGCAGGCTGATCAGCATGGGACCTACTATTTTGTGAGAATCTCAAGCTCTGGTGAGGCCTGCAGGTTTGTGTCTCATAATCAAATATGGCCTACTCTGTGTCATTCTCAAAGAGTGCCGTTGAGCTCTGAGATGGAGAGAGATAAAAAAGAGAAATAGAAGGAGAGACAGAGGGGAGACCATGTTGAAGGTCTCTTTCTTTCTCTTTCTTTCTCTGTCTTTCTCAGTCTTTCTCTCTCTCTCCCACTCTCTCTCGCTCTCTCTCTCGTTCTCTCTCTCTCTCTCCTCTCTCTCTCTCTCTCTCTATTTGTGTCACACTCTCTCCCCTCTCTCTCTTTGTCTCTCTTCCTCTCTCACTCTCTATTTGTGTCACTCTCTCTCCCCTCTCTCTCTCTCCCCTCTCTCTCTTCCTCTCCTTCTCCTTCACTCCCCTTCCCCCCTCTCTCGCTCTCTATTTGTGTCACTCTCTCTCTCTCGCTCTCTATTTGAGTCTCTCTCTCGCTCTCTATTTGAGTCTCTCTCTCTCTCTCTCTCTCTCTCTCTCTCTCTCTGTCTCTGTCTCTCTCTCTCTCTCTCTGTCTCTCTCTCAGTAGGGGAGGGAGAGTCCACTCAGCTTAATGGAATAGAGCAGTAAGAGCTACAGAAGACGTGGGAGTCATGCTACTGTATCTGAAATCACAGATATAGTATTACTGCAGTATTACAAACGGTATAATAACTGAAGTTACTGGTATTGTTTTTGCAAACATTTATGATAGATACACGAGCAGGGAATTGAAAAACTATTGTAAAACGTACATCCATCCCTTTATGTATTGAGAGATTTTAAAAAGCAGAGTGAGGAATTTAACTTTGTGTTTACTCTTGCTGAAAAGTTCATTGGTCAGCTTGTCGGAGCAGAAAATGAACTGGCTACACAAGACGAATGGGACGAGAGAGGGTGAGTTACTGGGTTATTATGAGGTAATGTGGGTGGAGAGATAAATAGAGATTGTCACAACGTGTGACATTTTGATGGATATTCCTCTCGCTAAAAGCCACCTCCTCGAAGAAGAAATCTAATGGCATAGATTAAGGATGATGTCCTTTCAAGCTCTTTCTATAGGAGCCAGTCTCCAAAATCAATGTCTCCGTCCCAATTTACCCCAATTCAACATCACCACCGGCACCTCCACTAGCTAGTAGGCCTCAGACGTAAAAAAAACCCCAAAGGGCCTTCAGAAAAAAGGTTTTTGAACATGCCCGAACCAAGGCGCATTTGGTGGCAGCAAGCCTTGTAGACGAGGCTAGAGAGGACACCTAGGTTATAGTTAACACTCAAAATGAAAAAATAGACACTACAGCCAGAGTCTTCCAAACAGCCTTAGAAGAAGGCTAAACGTCACACCCACAAGCCCGCTCATGGCTTTGAGCAAGAAATTACTGGTTTTGGCTCCTTAACAGCTTCTACCCTCATGCCATAAGACTGCTGAACAATTAATCAAATGGCCACCGGACTATTTACATTGACACCCCCTCTCCATTTGTTTTGTACACTGCTGCTACTCGCTGTTTATTGTCTATGCATAGTCACTTCACCCCTACCTACATGTACAAATTACCTTGACTAACCTGTACCCCCGCACATTGACTCGGTGCAGGTACCCCCTGTATATGGCCTCGTTATTGTTATTTTCTTGTGTTACTTTTTATAATTTTTTACTTTAGTTTATTTGGTAAATATTTTTTTAACTCTTCTTGAACTGCACTGTTGGT
The DNA here is from genome assembly GCF_965601325.2 of Salmo salar. Classification (NCBI taxonomy): domain Eukaryota; kingdom Metazoa; phylum Chordata; class Actinopteri; order Salmoniformes; family Salmonidae; genus Salmo; species Salmo salar. Next base: position 59,273,603 of record NC_138296.1, on the reverse strand, counting down.
TAATGGCTTGTAAGTAAGCATTTCACAGTAAGGTCTACACATGTTGTATTCGGCGCATGTGACAAATAAAGTTGAATTTGACTTGAAATTGACTGTCATTGTGGGAGGTTTTGAAAACTAAGGTAGGAAAGTTTTTTTCCTTTACAAACTTGTTCTATACTGTGAAGCTAATCTGAATATGTGCTTCATATTATGACATAGGCAGGAGGCCTATATATTCTCATATGTGTGTTCTGCTGTAGCCTACATTGATTTATTTTATTTGAAGTTGTATTCCGATATTGTGATATTTGTTCTACTGCTACATTGATGTCTTGAAAATGATACGAAATTCAGGTCTTGTACGCCCCACAGCTGTGTGCATATCCTCTCACTGTATGTGTGCATATGCAAATGGAGGGTGACCTGCAGTGACTTCTAAAAATGTTGCTGTACATTAATATCTAGAAAATTAGGCTATAAGAAATTCGGACTTGTGTAAACCCCGGAGCTATACTCAAGTATGTGGGCATACTGCAGTGACGTCTAAAATGCTTTGATTTAATCAGCACCTTATAGAGCGCTGTGAAGGAAGAAGCCACATGGATAAAGTGGTAAGCAAGTTAGGTCCAAAAAAACGGATTTTCACAAAGTCAAATAAATGTATTGTGTTAAAGGTTTCCTGAGGCTTGTATCTCAACCAAACTAGAAAATGTTAAGATTGGGTAACACTTTAATTGGATAGTCCATCTGTAGACCTAAAGTGTGACCTAAGATTGTTCTATACTATCAGTTGGGGTATCTCTCTATACACTTCAATATGAGGTCTTAAACCTAACATGAAAGTGCACCCTTGCAGCTGTGTGGGCTAATATAGTCCAAATGTGTGCCTTGGGGTAAGTTGAACCAGTGGCCATGGGGAAGGTTTAGCCGATGGTTGAGCCAGTAGCAAGTTGAGCAAATTGAAGTGTTTTCTTCATGCAAGGTATTATCACTGGGATATGAGGTAACAACAGGGCCTGGCCTATGTAAAAACCAACGTTGATTCAACCAGTGTGTACCCAGTGGGTATGTTGTCTGCATGACAGACACAGGTTTGGACAATTTGTGGTTGGACTGCTCAACACTGAAGAAAACTAACCATAACCACTGTATGATGACAAGAATGACAATGACAGAAATTTACAGCACACAGTTTGATGGATTCCCTGGCTGTATTATTAAACCTTTGTGTTTTCTGTTGTAAACTGTGAATACAGTAGTGAATACAGTTCAGCATTTGAAATAATAAGAAAACACTACCTGCTTCCTCAGATCTACCATATACTGTAGATATGCTGGGTTATTTTACAGCTAGGATGGTATTTGGTATTTGGTATCTTATTAGGATCCCCATTAGCTGTTGCGAAAGCAGCAGCTTCTTTTCCTGGGGTCCACACAGCCGCTCAAGGACAGAACTACATCAATTTTAAAAAGGCACACGTAGCCTACTTATCAATACATATACACAAACGATCTAGGTCAAATAGGGGAGAGGCGTTGTGCCGTGAGGTATTGCTTTATCTGTTTTTTTAAACCAGGTTTGCTGTTCATGCAATAATGCCTCTATATAATACTGTACACATTCTTGAAAAGACCCCTGGTGGCATGTCTGGTGGGGTAAGTGTGTGTGTCAGAGCTGTGTATAAGTTGACTATGCAAACAATTTGTAATTTTCAACACATTAATGTTTCTTATAAAAAGAAGATGTGATCCAGTCAGTCTCTCCTCAACTCTTAGCCAAGAGAGATTGGCATGTATAGTATTTATATTAGCCCTCTGATTACAATGAAGAGCAAGACATGCCGCTCTGTTCTCGGCCAACTGCAGCTTAACTAGGTCTTTCCCTGCAGCACTCGACCACATGACTGGACAATAATCGGGATAAGACAAAACTAGTGTCACACCTTGATCTGTTTCACCTGTCTTTGTGATTGTCTCCACCCTCCTCCAGGTGTCGCCCATCTTCCCCATTATCCCCTGTGTATTTATACCTGTGTTCTCTGTTTGTCTGTTGCCAGTTCATTTTGTTCGTCAAGCCTACCAGCGGTTTTTCCCTTTCGCCTGTCTTTGCTATAGTTCCTGTTTTCTTGTTTCCCGGTTTTGGCCATTCCTGCCTGCCTGCCCTGACCCTGAGCCTGCCTGCCGTCCTGTACCTTTGCCCCACCTATCTGGATTATTGACCTCTGCCTGCCCTTGACCTGTCCTTTTGCCTGCTCCTGTTCGAATAATAAACTTTTGTTATTTCGACATTGTCTGTACCTGGGTCTTACCTTAAACGTGATAACTAGAGCGTGCAGGACTGGCTTTTTGGAGTGTGAGCATCACTTTATTACGGACAGACCTCTCCCCACCTTTACAACCATTGAATCTATATGTTTCGACCATCATGACAGCTTACAATCTAAGGTAACACCAAGTAATTTAGTCTCCTCAACTTGTTCAACAGCCACACGATTCATTACCAGATTCAGCTGAGGTCTAGAACTTAGGGAATGATTTGCACCAAATGCAATGCTCTTTGTTTTAGAGATGTTCAGGACCAGTTTATTACTGGCCACCCATTCCAAAACAGACTACAACTCTTTGTTAAGGGTTTCAGTGACTTCATTAGCTGTGGTTGCTGATGCGTATATGGTTGAATCATCAGCATGCATGGACACACATGCTTTGTTTAATGCCAGTGGCAGGTTGTTGGTAAAAATAGAAAAGAGTAGAGGGCCTAGAAAGCTGCCCTCCAGTACACCACACTTTACATGTTTGACATTAGAGAAGCTTCCATTAAAGAGAACCCTCTGAGTTCTATTAGATATATACAGTAGCTCTGAATCCACGATATGGCAGATGCTGAAAAGCCATAACACAGACGTTTTCTCAACAACAGCTTATGGTCAATAATGTCAAAGGCTGCACTGAAATCTAACAGTAAATCAAATGAAATGTTATTGGTAACATACACATATTTAGCAGATGTTATTGCGGGTGTAGCGAAATGCTTGTGTTCCTAGATCCAACAGTGTGGTAGTTTCTAACAATTCACAACAATACACACTAATCTAATAGTAAAAGAATGGAATTAAGAAATATATAAATATAAATATTAGGACGAGCAATGCCGGAGTAGCATTGACTAAATACAGTAGAATAGAATACAGTATATGCATATGAGTACCCGGCTACTGATGGCTATTTAACAGTCTGATGGCCTTGAGATAGAAGCTGTTTTTCAGTCTCTCGGTCCCAGCTTTGATGCACCTGTACTGACCTTGCCTTCTGAATGATAGCGGGGTAGACAGGCCGTGGCTCGGGTGGTTGATGTCCTTGATGATCTTTTCGGCTTTCCTGTGACATTGGGTGCTGTAGGTGTCCTGGAGGGCAGGCAGTGTGCCCCCGGTGATGCGTTGGGCAGACCGTACCACCCTCTGGAGAGACCTGCCATTGCAGGCGGTGCAGTTGCGCCTTTTTCACCACACTATCTGTGTGGGTGGACCATTTTAGATTGTCAGTGATGTGTACACGAGGAACTTGAAGCTTTCCACCTTCTCTACTGCGGTTCTGTCGATGTGGATAGGGGTGTGCTCCCTCTGCTGTTTCCTGAAGTCCACGATCAGCTCCTTCGTTATGTAGACGTTGAGACAGAGGTTCTTTTCCTGGCCCCAGTCTGCCAGGGCCCTCACCTCCTCCCTGTAGGCTGTCTCGTCATTGTTGGTAATCAGGCCTATTCCTGTTGTGTCGTCTGCAAACTTGATGACTGATTTGGAGGCTTGTGTGGCCACGCAGTCATGGGTGAACAGAGAGTACAAGAGGGGGCTGAGCACGCACCCTTGTGGGCCCCCTGTGTTGAGAATCAGCGAAGTGGAGGTGTTGTTTCCTACCTTCACCACCTGGGGGCGGCCCGTCAGGAAGTCCAGGAACCAGTTGCACAATGCAAGGTTCAGACTCAGGGCCCGAGCTTAATGATGAGCTTGGAGGGTACTAAGTTGTTGACGGCTGAGCTATAGTCAATGAACAGCATTTAGAGATAGGTATTCCTTATCAATCCATGGAGGTTTGACAGTTCTAATAGGTGCATGTTTATCAATAATTGGAAGAAACAATTTCATAAATTGATCCAGTGCAGCGTCTGGATGCTCCTAATTAATCACATCAGACAAACAAATATTTTTTTACATCATCCATATAAGAGTCACACCAAAATCTTTTGTATGATCTCTTATACACTATTTTATGCCCAGCTTTTGGAACTTTGGCTTTCCTGGATATAGCCACTATATTGTGATCACTGCATGCAATGGGTACGGATACAGCTTTAGCGCGAAGTTCTACAGTATTAGTAAAAATGTGATCAATACATGTGGATGATCTTGTTCTTGTAGTGTTTGTAAACACCCTGGTAGGTTGATTAATAACCTGAACCAGATTACAGGCACTGGTTACAATGAGAAGCTTCCTCTTGAGCGGACAGTCAATATTCAGGTCCCAAAGAAAGTAGACCTCTCTGTTTACATCACATACACTATCAAGCATTTCACACATATTATTTAGATACTGACTGTTAGCACTTGGTGGCCTATAGCAACACCCCAAAATAAAAGGCTTTAGATGTGCCAAGTGAGCCTGCAACCACAACACTTCAATAACAATTGACATCTTCTCTAAGCATTACAGGGATATGGCTCTGAATGTATACAGCAAAACCTTTTCCATAATCATTCCTGTCTCTTCTATAGATGGTACATCCTTGTATTGCTACTGCTGTATCAAATCAAATCAATTTTATTTATATAGCCCTTCTTACATCAGCTGATATCTCAAAGTGCTGTACAGAAACCCAGCCTAAAACCCCAAACAGTAAGCAATGCAGGTGTAGAAGCACGGTGGCTAGGAAAAACTCCCTAGAAAGGCCAAAACCTAGGAAGAAACCTAGAGAGGAACCAGGCTATGAGGGGTGGCCAGTCCTCTTCTGGCTGTGCCGGGTGGAGATTATAACAGAACATGGCCAAGATGTTCAAATGTTCATAAATGACCAGCATGGTCAAATAATAATAATCACAGTTGTCGAGAGTGCAACAAGTCAGCACCTCAACAGTAAATGTCAGTTGGCTTTTCATAGCCGATCATTGAGAGTATCTCTACCGCTCCTGCTGTCTCTAGAGAGTTGAAAACAGCAGGTCTGGGACAGGTAGCACGTCCAGTGAACAGGTCAGGGTTCCATAGCCGCAGGCAGAACAGTTGAAACTGGAGCAGCAGCTCGGCCAGGTAGACTGGGGACAGCAAGGAGTCATCATGTCAGGTAGTCCTGAGGCATGGTCCTAGGGCTCAGGTCCTCCGAGAGAGAGAAAGAGAGAAAGAGAGAATTAGAGAGAGCATTCTTAAATTCACACAGGACACGGGATAAGACAGGAGAAATACTCCAGATATAACAGACTGACCCTAGCCCCCCGACACATAAACTACTGCAGCATAAATACTGGAGGCTGAGACAGGAGGGGTCAGGAGACACTGTGGCCCCATCCGACAATACCCCCGGACAGGGCCAAACAGGAAGGATATAACCCCACCCACTTTGCCAAAGCACAGCCCCCACACCACAAGAGGGATATCTTCAACCACCAACTTACCATCCTGAGACAAGGCCGAGTATAGCCCACAAAGATCTCCGCCACGGCACAACCCAAGGGGGGGCGCCAACCCAGACAGGAAGACCACGTCAGTGACTCAACCCACTCAAGTGACGCACCCCTCCTAGGGACGGCATGGAAGAACACCAATAAGCCAGTGACTCAGCCCCTGTAATAGGGTTAGAGGCAGAGAATCCCAGTGGAGAGAGGGGAACCGGCCAGGCAGAGACAGCAAGGGCGGTTCGTTGCTCCAGAGCCTTTCCGTTCACCTTCACACTCCTGGGCCAGACTACACTCAATCATAGGACCCACTGAAGAGATGAGTCTTCAGTAAAGACTTAAAGGTTGAGACCGAGACTGCATTGTCTGGGCTATTTTCAGTCCTTTCCTGGGTAGCTTAACAAAGATAGACATAATATGGAAAAGAGCAAACAAAGCAAGACAAAAAAATATATACATTCAGCAGTCCATTAATCAGTTGGTGTGTGTGAGTGTGTGCTGCGGGGTTGAAGCTACCCGTGGGCTTGGCTCTCTCATTCCTTCCAGGCTTTTGGATGGTGGGTGGACAATGAGCCTGTCATAGCAGATGAACGCAATGTCCCCACACGCTCTGGCAGCTTTCATGGATGGGATAAGTTCTTTCCTCTTCTGGAGCACAGCTTCAGGATAGTCCTTGTTGAGGAAGATGTACGTTCCTCTCAAGTTCTTGGCTCTTTCCAGAACCTTGTCCTTGAACCTCAGGAACTTGACAACTATCAGCTTTGGCCTGTCACCTGGGCTGGTGGTGGGTTTTCCAGTTCTTTGGGTGCGCTCCACCTCAATCTTCCTGTTGTCCATCTTCAGTTTCTCCGAGATCTTGTCCTCAGACTACGTCCAGGTCTCATGTGGAGATTCGACAATTCCGTCCACAACCATGTTGTTCCGCCTTGGTTCAAGCTCTCAGGAAAACCCTGCTAGCTTGATAGGCAGCTCCTCAGACCCGGCCATGGTCGGCAGGATCATGGACAGATAGTAGCAGTCCCAGCAACTGATGCCAACTGCGTCGATGGATCCAAACTCAAAAAGTACAGTTGAAGTCGGAGGTTTACATACACCTTAGCCAAATACATTTAAACTCAGTTTTTCACAATTCCTGACATTTTATCCTAGTAAAAATTCGCTGTTTTAGGTCAGTTAGGATCACCACTTTATTTTAAGAATGTGAAATGTCAGAATAATATTACAGAGAATTATTTATTTCAGCTTTTATTTCTTTCATCACATTCCCAGTGGGTCAGAAGTTTACATACACTCAATTAGTATTTGGTAGCATTGCCTTTAAATTGTTTAACTTGGGTCAAACGTTTCGGGTAGCCTTCCACAAGCTTCCCACTGTCACAGTATCCACAGAAAATGGTGCCACTCCTCGGCCGGGCGGCGCTCGGCGGTCGTCGTCGCCGGTCTACTAGCTGCCACCGATCTATGTTCTGTGTTCGTTGTGTTTTGTCTGTTTAAGTCCGCACCTGTTTCCGTTTCTGTAATTAGTAGGGGGGTATTTAGTTTGTTCCTTGTGGTTTGTGTTTTGTGCGGGATTGTTTATTTGTCAGCGGGCAGGTCTGTGAACGTTTTGTGTTTTTTGCACATTTTTCCCCAGCGGATTCTCGCTAGAGGAATGTTATATTTGCCAGGCTGCGCCCCGTGCGTATCTTTGTTTTCTCGGGGGTTAACTGTGTTCCCGTGTGGTCTCTGGGCACACCCTATGCCCTTTCGTTACGCCGAGTGGTTTTTCCGGTGAAATAAATATACCGTTCTACGGCACAACTGGACTACGTCTCCTGCATTTCAGGTTATGTCGATATAGGACTCGTTTTACTGTGGATATAGATACTTCTGTAGCTGTTTCCTCCAGCATCTTCACAAAGTCCTTTGCTGTTGTTCTGGGATTGATTTGCACTTTTCACACCAAAGTACGTTCATCTCTAGGAGACAGAACCCGTCTCCTTCCTGAGCGGTAAGACGGCTGCATGGTCCCATGGTGTTTATACTTGTATACTATTGTTTGTACAGATGAACGTGGTACCTTCAGGCATTTGGGAATTGCTCCCAAGGATGAACCAGACTGATTTATTTTGATTTTCCCATAATGTCAAGCAAAGAGGCACTGAGTTTGAAGGTAGGCCTTGAAATACATCCACAGGTACACCTCTAATTGACTCAAATTATGTCAATTAGCCTATCAGAAGCTTCTAAAGGCATGACATAATTTTCTGGAATTTTCCAAGTTGTTTAAAGGCACAGTCAACTTAGTATATGTAAACTTCTGACCCACTGGAATTGTGATACAGTGAATTATAAGTGAAATAATCTGTCTGTAAACAATTGTTGGAAAAATTACTTGTGTCATGCACAAAGTAGATGTCCTAACCGACTTGCCAAAACTATAGTTTGTTAATAGTAAATTTGTGGAGTGGTTGAAAAACGAGTTTTAATGACTCCTAACGAAGAGTATGTAAACTTCCGTCTTCAACTGTAGCTAGCTACACATTCAAAACTTTCCAAAAAAACAAATTGAGTTCTCCCTGGACCAGTATAACAGACAGTGATGACATCAATGGGGGTTTCCATATATTCTCTCTGCTTAGAACAGACTCTTAACTTAACCACTGATGTTGAACACAGTTTGTGACTGATATCCTCTGTGTCTTCACACCGTACTCGTCTGTGACTTCTCACTGTTTGTTGTATTTTTAACAATGACCTTGAACCCCTTGTGTGTTGTTGCTAAAATTATGGTCCTCAGTTGCATCTCCATTCTCCTAACGAGCTTTTGTGCCAAGATTTCTCCTGAAAACAGAGGAAGAAGACAAGTAGACGCCTGAGAGAGATATTGTAACTATCATGACACTAGACAAGACCCAAATGCAGACACAGGAGGCAGATGGTTGGAGTTTAAGATGTTTAATACATCCAAAGGGAATAGGCAACAGAATGGTCGAGGACAGGCAAAAGGTCATAACCAGATCAGAGTCCAGGAGGTACAGAGTGGCAGGCAGGCTTGAGGTCAGGGCAGGCAGAATGGTCAGGCAGGCGGGTAAAGAGTCCAGAACAGGCAAGGGTCAAAACCGGGAGGACTAGAAATAGGAGAAAAGGCAAAGCAGGAAAACAGGAAAAAACGCTGGTAGGCTTGGACATACAAGACGAACTGGCACAGAGAGACAGTCTTAAACCATACACTGGGGAAAACAAGTGACACTTGGTGGAGACAATAACGAGGACAGGTGAAACAGATCAGGGTGTGACAGTTACATTATTTTTCAGTCTAGCTGGCTGTATCCTCCTTTCCTGCCTTCCCAAGCCTAGATAAGTCAGAGGAGATGCAAAGGACGCTTACGTCACAAATGGCACCCTATTCCCTATAGTGCACTTCTATCATTAGGCTCTGGTCAAAGGTGTACTATATAGGGAATAGGGTGATATTTGTGACAGAACTGACATAATAATAACACTGTCAGGGTTTTCGCTGCTGGTCATTCGAGTCAAGTGCAGGAGAGCAGAGAATAGGTGATCAGGCGACTTTATTAGCCAAGAGCAACAAACAGACAGGCGCAAACAGCTACAACTCAAGCCAACCGGCAAAAGTGACAAGCGCAAAATACCGTCAATAATATAACAAGGTTCACCAATAATTCCCCAAATAGGGTACAGGCAATGCCCAGGGTGAAAAACCAGAATGGCACGATACAACAAACACAAAACCAAACAATTCCACACAAAGACATGGGGGGGGGAACAGAGGAATATATATATGCAGTGTGATTAGGGAATGTAAACCAGGTGTGCGGGGAACAAGACAAAACAAATGGAACAATGAAAAATGGAGCGGCGATGGCTAGAAGGCCGGTGACGTCGACCGCCGAACGCCGCCCGAACAAGGAGGGGAGCCGACTTCGGCGGAAGTCGTGACAAACACTAACAAACTCTAAACAACCACTTCAGGGGTTAGGCTACTCTTTATGCTCACCGTTACCCTGAGAGATGGGAAAACATGGGGTAAATAGACACTTGATCATGAGCCATTTTTAGTGCTGCCCCAGAGGTAGGGAGCTGTCCCATCACCTAAAACAAGACACGGTCTGCATCCCAAATGGCACCCTATTCCCTATGTAGTTAACTTATTTTGACCAGAGCCCATACCCTGGTTAAAAGTAGCGCATTACATAGGGAATAGGGTGCCATTTGGGACACGACCATACTCAGGGAGGGAGCAGAAGCAGACAGGGCGGAAAGATAATTTGTTGTATTTTTATGACCAGCACTGCACCTGGTTCCAGGTTGGGTCCTCTGTTTTATGGGCTTGCAGGGGGTTTCACAACTCAGTCAAAATTCCTGTCATGAGGTTAGTTTAAAATTGTCTGTTAACAGCACAAAAATCATAACACTACTTATACAGGTGTAGTTAAATAGGTTAAATAAAGTTTAAATTTAAAAAAAGGTGTAGGATCTTAATTTTATCACCCTGTAGTTGTAGGACATTTCTTGAACAGTAGATAATGCAAACTTGTATTGTCTTCAAGGTTTAAAAAGGTTTCCACTTCAGCATTTCAGACATTATTTACCCTAACTAAAAATGTTTATATGTCACAAACTGGCAGTGACTTCAGGGCAAAACAGACCCTTAAGGACATGGCAAAATGCTCAACCAATTAAAGTTTAAGACTTACTGCCACTCCAATCTGTCCCCTATACAGTTTAAATTGTTGGGGCAGTATAACCACATGGGAGTAAAATTGGTACAGCATTCTCACTCATGGGTGAAACAAATAGCCTCTTACAAGGCATGCCTCAAAATATGTTAATGATCCACAAACAACAATTCCATTCACCCACTAGTGGTCAACAGGTTTTTGGCGCTCCAAAGACTTGGTACGTTTCTGTATTCTGTGGGGTGGAATTACAGTATCATTCGAAATGCAGCAATTGTTTCCCCGCCCACAACATTGTCAAAAGTTGACACACCTACTCAAGGGTTTTTCTTTATTTGTACTATTTTCTACATCGTAGAATAATAGTGAAGACATCAAAACTATGAAATAACATATATGGAATCATGTAGTAACCAATAAAAGTGTTAAACAAATCAAAATATATTTAAGATTCTTCAAAGTAGCCACCCTTTCTTTGCCTTGATGACAGCTTTGCACACTCTTGGCATTCTTTCAACCAGCTTCATGAGGTAGTCACCTGGAATGCATTTCAATTAACCGGTGTGCCTTGTTAATTTGTGGAATTTCTTTCCTTCTTAATGCATTTGAGCCAATCACTTGTGTTGTGACAAGGCAGGGGTGGTATACAGAAGATAGCCCTATTTGGTAAAAGACCAAGTCCATATTATGGCAAGAACAGTTCAAATAAGCAAAGAGAAAAGACAGTCCATCATTACTTTAAGACATGAAGGTCAGTCAATGCAGAACATTTCAAGAACTTTGAAATGAGACTGCGTGAGTCAGGCCTTCATGGTCGAATTTTTGCAAAGAAACCACTACTAAAGGACACCAATAAGAAGAAAAGACTTGCTTGGGCCAAGAAACACAAGCAATGGACATGATGAGTCCAAATTTGAGATTTTTGGTTCCAACCGCCGTGTCTTTGTGAGACGCAGAGGAGGTGAACGGATGATCTCCGCATGTGTGGTTCCTACCATGAAGCATGGAGGAGGAGGGTGATGGTGTAGGGGTGCTTTGCTGGTGACACTGTCTGGGATTTATTTAGAATTCAAGGCACATTCTGCAGCAATAAGCTATTCCATCTGGTTTGTGCTTAGTGGGACTTTCATTTGTTTTTCAAGACTGTGTATGGGCTATTTGACCAAAGAGAGTGCTGCATCAGATGACCTGGCCTTCACAATCACCCGACCTCAACCCAATTGAGATGGTTTGAGATAAGTTAGACCTCAGAGTGAAGGAAAAGCAGCCAACAAGTGCTCAGCATTTGTGGGAACTGCTTCAAGACTGTTGAGAAAGCATTCCTCATGAAGCTGGTTGAGAGAATGCCAAGAGTGTGCAAAGCTGTCATCAAGGCAAAGAATGGCTACTTTGAAGAATCTAAAATCTAAAATAAATTGTTTATTTGTTTAACACTTTTTTGGTTACTACATGATTCCATGTGTGTTATTTCATAGTTTTGATGTCTTCACTATTATTCTACAATGTAGAATATAGTAAAAATAAAGAAAAACCCTTGATGAGTAGGTGCGTCAAAACTTTTGACTGGTAATGTACATAGAATAAACAAATACATCTGCTCATTTACAGATTTCTTCTTGCCTATGCAAAGAGGGTGCTCTACTAGCTGCTCATTGAACATCATTCAGCCCTAGGTCCCAATGTGAGAGAGAGTAGGCATGGTGGTTTGACAGTGAGTAGCTTGCCACAGCCAGTGTATTTGAATAAGTAAATAATCAAAACCACACTTCACCAAGGAAGCAGCCCTGTCCTCATCACATTCTCACATATTTAACGTTATGCAAACTTATAGTGTATTCAAGGTTTTAAAAGGCTTCTAAAGTTTGTAATTTCTACTTAAAAATTTCTGACTTGAAAAAAATGTCTGTATTTTATTGTAATCACAAGGGATTGGTGCTAGCAGGTTGGCTGCTAGGTAGTTTACACAATACAGCATAATAATGACCATAAATTGGCGTTTTATATCACTTGCACTTCTAGAGGCCTTACCAAAGGCTTCCAAACTGGCAGCAACTACAGGGCAAATCTTTGAAAACCTTAAAACCTTTTAAAAACTTCAAAAACTTAAAATGTGTTGACTGGTCTGGATTGAGTTGCTTACATTTTACTTTTTGATATCTTTTATACTGATTAAACTTTTTGTCCTTCTTTTTGTCCTCCATCCTCTTTCATGGAATTTCCTCAACATTCTAAAGCTCCCCATTGTGACGTCATGACTTCAACATTCACTGTAAACAATGTAACTTCTGACACAAATCAGCTACTTTGAGCACTTTCCCAACAAGTTGGTTTACTTCTCTGCTATTCAAATCATCTGGAATCAGAACAGAAATATCTTGTACAGATATAACGATATAGCTGTTTTAGAAACCGCATCAACAACTTTTCGTCTAATTCTTTTTAAATGGTCGTTTAGACCATTTTCCAAACAAGTTAGACAAAATTTTAGAGGGTATGACATCTTGATCTACTTCACTGCTAATTTAATCTGGAATTGGAACAGAAATAGCTTGTACAGATCTAACGATATAGCTGTTTTAGTAACTGCATAAACAACTTTTCGTCTAATTCTTTTTAAACTGCCGTTTTGACCACTTTCTGTCACGCCCTGACCAGGTGAACTCGGGTATATTGGGTCAGTGTGTGTCATGTTAGGTATTTTTCATTGGTTTGTGTTTGGTTTACGTTTTAGCCTTGTGTAGGCTCTGGGTGGGTTATTTCTATGTTGGGTTCTGTCGATTCCCAATCAGAGACAGCTGTCGCTATTTGTCTCTGATTGGGATCACATTTAAGTTGCTGTTTTCCCCACGCTGGTTGTGGGGTGTTGTCTCTTTGTTTGAGCACGTAACGGATCTGCATTTTTCTTGATTTTTGTGTACATGTTTAATTCCAGTGTGTTGAATAAACATGTGTTCGCTCCCAGCTGCGTTTTGGTCCGCTTCCTCGTCACCAGGCGACGAACGTTACACTTTCTGAAGAAGTTAGACGAAAAGTTAGAGGGTATGAAATCTTCCTCTCCTCCTCTGCTAGTCAAATGTTGAAATAAGAACAGAAATATCTACGACCAATCAAGAGGTACTGCTGTTTTAGTAACTACATCAACTAATTTAGCTAACTTCCTCCTGTTGAATACAATGGAACTTTTCAGAACATTCAAATTATAACAATGAGGGAGCACATTCTAAGCATGAGACAATGAGTAAACATTGTGACTTTTGACCACTACCTTGACCACTTTTCCCAACAACGTGTCGCAGATAAAAACTTAAAGAATATGACACCTTGGTCTACTTCTCTGATATTTGAATCTGAAATCAGAACAGCAATAACTACTACCAATCACTACCCCCCCCCCCCCCCCCCCCCCCCACACACACACACACACAACATACACAGACACACACCTTCAACCTCCCTTTAACTGTACAGTCATTCCTTTATGATACCAATCAGTCCTAATTTCTTCCCTTCATCCCTCCACCCATTGTCTTCCAGTCCTGTGTCCTTACTTTATTTATCTATCCATTTATTTATTTATCCAGTCATAACTTTCTTTATACAGCTTTATCATTTGATTAACAAATGGGGCCCTCAGCAGGCCCTCTCTCTGAGAGTTGTTCCGCCCGCATGAGACACAAGCTGTAGTGATGACAATATGGACCCCACAGACCCCACAGACCCCACAGAGCCAAACAGGTGAGGGACTGTTTGGATAGCTGTGCGTGTGTGTGTGGAAGCTTGGGCTAAAACATCCATTATACAACCGGAATCAATTATCTGACACAGTGACAACGCTTCAAGATGTTCAACCTCTTATCGATCACCTTAGTCATATGGGCTAACAGTAATGACAAGAGTTTGTGAGTGTTGCTCACTGTATATTCAGAGTGTACAGTGTGAGCTATTCTATTTCACTCTCTTTCTGCATGTACACACACTTTGGCTGAGAGTTTTCCCCTACCAGTGTAGAGATCTCGCAAACTGGAACTCCCAACTTCTAGCACGCATGGACCCAGAACCAAATCACGAAGCTGACCAAATTACACAAGATTCTAGTTCTGGGTTAACTGAGATTAGATTGCTCCATTATGTGACTGCAATCCACACTGGTTTTGGTAGAAAAGTCACTGCCAAAAAACACTTATGTTCAATACATCCTCCTGATTGTGTGCTTATTGTTTAACCATTGATATTTTCTAGGGGTGTAAGGCTTGGGTGTCGTACCGGAGGAATCAAATGCAGGAAGCTGCGATACAGGGTAGTGGCTTTAATAAGCACAACGGCTAAAACACAAGCCTTCCCAAAACAGCGATCAAAGCGCACAACAAAACAAGGTGCCCCAAACACAGGGGACAAAACACTGTTGGCGCAAACACACGCACTACTGCAAAATACAAAATCAGAGTGTCACCAAGCAACGCAAACAGTGAAACAATCCCGCACACAGAGCAGGCGGGCCTCCTGGCTAAAATAGCCCAGCTAATCAGCCCAAACCAAAAACAGGTGCACACAATCAACAAAAAGGGGGAAAAGGAAATCAGTGGCAGCTAGTAGGCCGGCGACGACGACCGCCGAGCGCCACCCGAACAGGAGGGGGAGCTACCTACGTTAGGAGTCGTGACAGTACCCCCCCCTCCCGACGCGCGGCTCCCGCAGCACGCCGACACCGGCCTCGAGGTCGAACCCGGAGGGCGAGGCGCAGGGCGATCCTTGTGGAGGCGATGGAAATCCCTCAACAGGGATGGGTCCAAGACGTCCCCCACCGGTACCCAGCACCTCTCCTCCGGGCCGTACCCCTCCCAGTCCACAAGGTACTGCAGGCCCCTCACCCGGCGTCTCGAGTCCAGAATGGACCGTATGGTGTACACCGGGGACCTCCCGATGTCCAGAGGGGGTGGAGGGACCTCCGGCACCTCACCTTCCTGCAGGGGACCAGCTACCACCGGCCTGAGGAGAGACACATGAAACGAGGGGTTAATACGGTAATAGGAAGGAAGTTGTAACCTATAACACACCTCGTTTATCCTCCTCAGGACTTTGAAGGGCCCTACACACTGTGGCCCCAGCTTCCGGCAGGGCAAGCGGAGGGGCAGGTTCCGGGTCGAGAGCCAGACCCTGTCCCCCGGTACGAACACGGGGGCCTCACTGCGGTGGCGGTCAGCTCTCCTCTTCTGCCGTCCACTGGCTTGTTTCAGGGATTCCTGGACGGCTCTCCAGGTCTCCTTGGAGCACTGCACCCACTCCTCCACCGCAGGAGCCTCGGTCTGACTCTGGTGCCATGGTGCCAGGACCGGTTGGTAACCCAAAACACACTGGAAGGGTGATAGGTTAGTAGAGGAGTGGCGGAGTGAGTTCTGGGCCAACTCTGCCCATGGGATGTACCTATCCCACTCCCCTGGCCGGTCCTGGCAATACGACCGCAGAAACCTGCCCACCTCCTGGTTCACCCTCTCCGCCTGCCCATTACTCTCAGGGTGATAACCGGAGGTCAAGCTGACCGAGACCCCCAGACGTTCCATAAACGCCTTCCATACCCTGGACGTGAACTGGGACCCTCGATCAGAGACAATGTCCTCCGGCACCCCGTAGTGCCAGAAGACGTGGGTAAATAGGGCCTCCACAGTCTGTAGGGCCGTAGGGAGACCGGGCAATGGGAGGAGACGGCAGGACTTTGAAAACCGATCCACAACAACCAGGACCGTAGTGTTCCCCTGAGACGGGGGGAGATCGGTCAGGAAGTCCACTGACAGGTGTGACCAGGGCCATTGTGGAACGGGGAGGGGCTGTAACTTCCCTCTCGGAAGGTGCCTAGGAGCCCTACTCTGGGCGCATACTGAACAGGAAGAGACGTAGACCCTAACGTCCTTAGCCAAGGTGGGCCACCAGTACTTCCCCCTGAGACCCCGCACTGTCCTCGCCACACCTGGATGACCCGAAGAGGGTAGAGTGTGGGCCCACCGAATCAATTGATCCCGAACACCAAGCGGCACGTACAAGCGACCCGTGGGACACTGTGAAGGTGCAGGTTCCACCCTTAACGCCCGCTCGATGTCCGAGTCCACCTCCCATACCACCGGTGCCACCAGCCTAGACGCCGGAATGATGGGAGTTGGATCGATGGGCCGGTCCTCTGTGTCATAGAGACGGGACAGCGCTTCGGCCTTCGTGTTCAGGGAGCCCGGTCTGTAGGAAATAGTAAACCTGAACCGGGTGAAGAACATGGCCCACCTTGCCTGACGCGGATTCAGTCTCCTAGCTGCCCAGATATACTCCAGGTTCCAATGGTCGGTCCAGATGAGAAAGGGGTGCTTAGCCCCCTCAAGCCAGTGTCTCCACACCCTCAGGGCTTTTACCACCGCTAACAACTCCCGGTCCCCCACATCATAGTTACGCTCCGCCGGACCGAGCTTCTTCGAAAAGAAAGCGCAGGGGCGGAGTTTAGGTGGCGTACCCGAGTGCTGTGACAGCACGGCACCCACCCCAGCCTCGGATGCGTCCACCTCCACTATGAAGGCTAGAGAGGGGTCCGGGTGCGCCAACACGGGTGCATCGGTGAATAGCGCCTTCAACCTCTTGAAGGCTCTGTCCGCCTCAGTCGACCACCGCAAACGCACCGGCCCCCCCTTCAGCAGTGAGGTAAATGGGAGCCGCTACCTGGCCAAAACCCCGGATAAACCTCCGGTAGTAATTGGCAAACCCTAAGAACCGCTGCACCTCCTTCACCGTGGTTGGAGTCGGCCAATTACGCACGGCATTAACGCGGTCACACTCCATCACCATCCCCGTGGTGGAAATGCGATAACCCAGGAAGGAGACGGCTCGTTTGGAGAACACACACTTCTCAGCCTTGACGTATAGGTCATGCTCCAGCAGTCTACCAAGCACCTTGCGTACCAGGGACACATGCGCGGCGCGGGTGGCGGAATATACCAGAATATCATCGATATAGACAATCACGCCCTGCCCGTGCAGGTCCCTGAGAATCTCGTCTACAAAGGATTGAAAGATGGCTGGAGCATTCTTTAACCCATACGGCAGGACGAGGTACTCATAATGGCCCGATGTGGTACTAAATGCGGTTTTCCACTCATCTCCCTTCTTGATACGAACCAGGTTATACACGCTCCTGAGGTCCAGTTTTGTGAAGAACCTTGCGCCGTGAAAAGATTCCACCGCCGTAGCGATCAGAGGTAGTGGGTAACTAAACCCCACCGTAATAGAATTTAGACCTCTGTAATCAATGCACGGACGCAGACCTCCCTCCTTTTTCTTCACAAAAAAGAAACTTCAGGAGGCGGGTGAAATGGAGGGCCGAATGTACCCCTGTCCCAGAGATTCCTTGACATATGTCTCCATAGCCAACGTCTCCTCCTGTGACAAAGGGTACACGTGACTCTTGGGAAGTACAGCGTTTACTTGGAGATCTATCGCACAATCCCCCTGTCGATGAGGTGGTAATTTGGTCGCCCTCTTCTTACAGAAAGCGATCGCCAAATCGGCGTATTCAGGGGGAATGCGCACAGTGGAAACCTGGTCTGGACTCTCCACCGACGTGGCACCGATTGAAACTCCTATACACCTTCCTGAACACTCCTCTGACCACCCCTGGAGAACCCCCTGTCTCCACGAAAACCGGAGATTGTGACTAGCCAGCCAGGGAACCCCCAGCACCACCGGAAACCCAGGTGAGTCGATAAGGAAGAGACTAATCCATTCCTTATGATTCCCCTGCGTTACCATGTCCAGTGGAAACGTGGCCTCCCTGACCAACCCTGACCCTAATGGCCGGCTATCTAGGGAGTGCACGGGGAAGGGGGGATCTATCGGCACTAGCAGAATACCCAGCTTAATGGCGAGTCCGCGATCCATAAAGTTCCCAGCTGCGCCTAAATCAACTAGCGCCCTATGCTGGGAAGAGGGAAAAAAATCAGAAAAAACAATTTCAACTAACATATGATCGACAGGGGGTTCTGGGTGAGTTTGATGCTGACTCACCTGGGGTGACCGAGAAGTGTTCTGCCTGCCCTCTCGACTCCCAGACTGACTCCTCCAGCACCGGTCGGCCGTGTGTCCTCTCCGACCACAGCTGGTGCAGGAGGAGCCACCTCCTCCGGTACCCCTCGGCACAGCCCCCCCCAACTCCATAGGAATAGGGGCGGGAGTGCACGGAGGTGGAACAGACAATAACCTTTCAGAACGCCCGCGGGCAGCCAGCAGATTGTCCAGTCGAATCGACATGTCGATGAGCTCGTCGAGAGAGAGAGTGTTGTCTCGACACGGTAGCTCCCTGCGGACGTCCTCCCAGAGACTACACCGGTAATGGTCCATCAGGGCCCTGTCGTTCCAACCCGCCCCAGCAGCCAAGGTCCGGAACTCCAGCGCGAAGTCCTGCGTGCTCCTCGTCTCCTGCCTGAGGTGGAATATCCGCTCACCCGCCGCTCTTCCCTCTGGAGGGTGATCGAATACAGCCCTAAAGCGGCGGGTGAACTCTGGGTAGTGATCCCTCGCCGAGTCCGGACTGTTCCAGACCGCGTTGGCCTACTCCAGAGCTCGGCCCTTCAGGCAGGAAACGAGGGCACTCACACTCTCCTCCCCCGAGAGAGTAGGTCTCACGATGGCCAGGTACAGCTCGAGCTGGAGCAGAAATCCCTGGCACCCAGCCGCCGCTCCATCATACTCCCTCGGGAGCGCAAGACGAAGTGCACCGGAGCCGGGTGAAGGGGGGGAAAGAGGCGGATTAGTCGGAGGAGCCGGAGGTGGGGAGAGGAGGCCACTCCTCTCCCAACAGTCCATCCTCTCCATCATCTGATCCATCGCCGATCCGATCCGATGGAGAACTGATGTGTGATGGAGAACACGTTCCTCCATCGAGGGTAGGGGGTTGGCAGCTGCTCCTGCTGACTCCATTCAGGATATTGGTGCGGGATTCTGTAAGGCTTGGGTGTCGTACCGGAGGAATCAAATGCAGGAAGCTGCGATACAGGGTAGTGGCTTTAATAAGCACAACGGCTAAAACACAAGCCTTCCCAAAACAGCGATCAAAGCGCACAACAAAACAAGGTGCCCCAAACACAGGGGACAAAACACTGTTGGCGCAAACACACGCACTACTGCAAAATACAAAATCAGAGTGTCACCAAGCAACGCAAACAGTGAAACAATCCCGCACACAGAGCAGGCGGGCCTCCTGGCTAAAATAGCCCAGCTAATCAGCCCAAACCAAAAACAGGTGCACACAATCAACAAAAAGGGGGAAAAGGAAATCAGTGGCAGCTAGTAGGCCGGCGACGACGACCGCCGAGCGCCACCCAGACAGGAGGGGGAGCTACCTACGGTAGGAGTCGTGACAAGGGGCCAGTTTGAGGAGCATCAGGTACTGCTGGAATGTCTACTAATGGCATGTCCATCTTTTTTGTGAGAAATTACACTGGTCACTCAAAACATTTCTAAATTATTTATAAAGTATTAATTGCCCACTTTAGATTAGACCACGCAAAAATATTAATGATTAGTAAATGGTTTACAATGACCTATATTAAACATCCTATAAATGATCTTATGAATCATTATTAAATACGTTACAAGTTGTTTGTAAATGTGTGAATTACTAGGTTACAAACATTAATAAATGTGTGAATACTAATTGATAAACTATTTACTAATCCATTATAAATGCTTAATTACATTGAGTTATTATAAAGTGCTTTCTAACATTGAAACATCCTAGTTTTAGATGCTTGTCTTGGATTTTTCTTCCCCTCTTTGAGCATATATCTAATGTACTTATATAGCCCTTCCTATCTAATGTATTTATATATATACCTTCCTCAGCAACATGGATCACAGTAGCCCAGTAGAGAGGGAGCAAGAGAAAGCAGTAGCACAGTCGCAAGAAAAAGGAAGATTAGTTTGGAATGTACATCCAGTAACATGCAGATGCTGGGTACAGAAAATAAACATTTGAAATAAAGGATAGATGCACCATGGGTCGAAACGTTACACAATAAAACTGTGGGAACATTCATCAGTGTGCTGGTGTCTGTTATTTATTTAATGAAAAGGAAAAAATTAAGAATCAGTCAGCCAGACTATGTGCCCATCCTGCTCTTGATGTACTGGTAACAGGGTGTAATTGAACGGACAATCTGCAGTTCAAACAATAACAAAGCAGACGCCGCGCCACTGTTTCCGTAAACAGCTGATGGATGGGACTGGAGAAATGTAACCACTCTCAAATTCATAGACATGGCTATAGATGCATGGTCTGGCCATCGATGATAACATTATAGTTTTAACCATATTCTGAGGCTATACAGTATTGTTTACAATTACAGTGTTTACAAACAATGGAGTAAAACAAGCTTAAAGTTTGAGTAGGACAGTTGAACTAAGCTCATGAGCCATTTATAAGTTATTGTTCAAGAATCAAACTGTACATATAAATGATGTAGCAATCGCAGATTGTCCCTTTGAAGAGAACGCAGGAACATAACATTTTGTTCCTTAGCTGCTGTATGTCATTACACTGCTGGACTGGACCCAGATGAATCCTAACCCAGAGATGGATCTGGGGCCTATTCATTAATGTACACTGTAGCAAAACCTTTTTCAACAGAAAGGGAAAAAAAGCTATTCTTATTGGGCAAGTCCAGGTAGTCCCTCCCCATTTCAGTACATTTTCTTCAGTTTGAGGGTTGCTTAGCCCAGCCCTTCATCCTTCTCTTCCTACCTCTCTTCATCCCCTCTTCACGTACGTTGCCCTCGAGTGACTGCAGCTGCCTCCTTAAGGCGAGCGCCCTCCACACTCTCTGTTTACTTTAATAATCATGGAGGACAATCGGTCCTAGTGTCTTTGTTTCTGTGCCAGAACCTACACAAACGTCTGTAGTCTATTCTGCCTGTACAGTCCTTGTCAAAGTTCTGGATCAGACACACCAGCTGGTGTTGATCCAGGGGTATGTTAGCTTGCTGCACAATCTTCTTGAACTCTTTGTTGTCCACAGACATGGTTCCCTCTTTATCCAAACTCTGGAACAATTCCATCAGGCCTTCCTTTGGCTCTGCAAGGAAATCCTGTGTGATGTTGAGTGCGACGGAGGGTTTCTTGGTCCTGGTGACAGAGCCTGTAACCCACTGTTACTGGACCCCCAGACCTGAATGGTCCTGACACAACGGCTCGAGCAGCTCCACAAAGGCCTCGTTTACCAGCACCGTTGAGATGTTGATCTATTCCAGGGCTGACTTGGGGTTGTTCTTGATGGTATTGAGTAGAATCAGAGCCCCCGCTGGTTTAAAGGGTTATGGGCCTCATCCCCATTAGGAGCCTGATCCACCATCCTGACTCAGTGGCCTTGTGGTTAAAGTGCCCGCCTTGAGATTGGAAGGTTGTGATTTCAATCCCTGGCCGAGTCACACCAAAGAATGTAAAAATGGGACCTGGTGCATCTCTTAATGCACTTAGCATTAAGGAGATAGCTTGGGGGTAAGGCCCTGCGATAGACTAGCGTCCTGTCCAAGGGGTGTACTTGTATGTAGTGTTGCAAAGGTTCGGGAATTTTTCCGGAACTTTTCCATTAGAAGTTAAGCCCTGGAATTTGGGGAATTTAGCTTAAATTCATCAAAAAAGTTAGCTTATAACAGTGAACCTTTTTTTCTGGGATGCACATAAGGCAATTCTAGGTCTTGTGGCATATTTTGGTTAAACTATCCCCAATTCAATAGAATTGCAACCCTCTGCATGCACAGTGCATTCTTCCATCACATGTGCAGTGCACTCTTCCATCACATGTACAGCTGATTCTAAAGATCTTGCACACTATTGAGTTGCTATTGAGCCCACACTACTACACTGTCTGAGCCAAGGACTACATGCTTTCTGGTGAGTTTTGATTACAATACTGGGTGGGGTGAATATATTTTATATGACATACATGATTTTTTGTTAACTAGTAAATAGTAGCCTAGAGCAAAGTGTGTTTAAATCATTTCTAAATTGTTAACACTTTCTGCTAGTTAGTTTTTGCTACCATGTCGGTTTTAGCTTACTTGAGCCTGCTAACTGAGGAGTGTTAATTCACCTGTTTCCATACATGTTTCATTTAAAAAAAAATTATCTTACAAAGGAGTTGTTTAGACTATCATCAGTTTAGACTATCATTTACAGATGTATGTTGAAAATGTTTTTGGGAGCTGCGGTCGATCATTGGGGATCATTCAATATTCCTTTTCTTTTGTTGTTCAGTGAAATCATTCCATGTGAAGAGTCAACTCATTTAATTATAGTTCAATTTGTAACTAAACATTTTTTAATTGTTTTTCTATTGGAAGGATTTAATCATTTGCAATTATGTCTACTTATGGTAAAAGGTTTATGTGTCTGTCTCCATATGAAATGGTAAATATTGCAAGGACCTGACGCCGTAGATGAGAAGCAGGTACGGGGAGTCAAACATTTATTCAGGAACAGACATAGAACACGACAGGAAGAGCATCAGCACATGGGTAAACATCCAAGGCAGCCGTACAGAGCAGAGGAGGCTGGTGGGAGGAGCTGTAGGAAGACGGGCTAATTGTAATGGCTGCAATGGAATAAATGGAACGGTATCAAACACATCAAACATATGGAAACCACGTTTGACTCCGTTCCATTAATTTCATTCCAGTCATTATAATGAGCCCATCCTCCCACCAGCCTCCTCTGGTACAGAGCCACCACTGCAGTTTCGAGATAGTTAAGACAAGATGATAGTCTCTGCTAATGCTCCTGACAGCCCTTGCCCACCAAGAAGCAAGCCACCAATATGTACTCCAGGGTTATACAGTTGAGTTGTTCAAACTCTTTCTTCATTCAAGTGCAAACATGAAATCCTCTGAGGCATGTGACTATGCTACCAGTCAACCAGATCATTAGTTGATGCTAAGTTAAATAGACTCTATAGATTTCTGATTTGGGGCAACCCTCTTTGGTGAGCCCCTGAGTTAGCCTCGCAAGCAGCCTGATCTCGCAAGCTTACATGTTCACTACTGTAGTCAGTCTGATAATTACGAGGCTACCCCTGAGCCCCACAGAGACTAATCGAGGGGAAGAGAGCATTTAAGAGGGACAAAAATACCTGGATGGAATTGGCCCAGGTACAGGCCCTTATCAGGTACTACAACCTGAGAAATTGGCACAGAACCGAACAGGAGCACCATTTTCTAAGTAGCAGTGCTATGGACTAATCTTTCCCGGCATCTTGACTAGGTTTTGCTTCCCAAAATGGCACTACTTTTGACCAAGGCCCCAAAATAGTGCACTGTGAAGGGAATAGGGTGCCTTTTGAGACACAGCCCAAGTTAGTTCTCTTCCCTGAGTCAAGCTCACCATCTTTTATTCATGAAAATCATTTGGTTACTTGGAGGCATTAAGGTGTGGCACTGTGAAATGTCTCAGCATGTGAGTTTTGCCTATACTCTTCCTTCTGCAGAGGAATATATCTGACTAATATGAATGGGATATCTTGTTCAGGCACATTTAGTCTGTTTCAGACGTGCTTATTTCAGACAGTATAGTCTAGAACAGAATACAAAATGCTTCCTCTAAGATCTATCATCACAACACTCACGACTGCAATTTGTGATCATGGCAACAGGTATTACTATTCATCACACAATGCAAAACTGATCAAAGCTTATATATTCTCCCATTCAAGGGTCTTGGTCCAGCGTCTCCCCCGACCTGCCCTGTCTGTATGTACACAACTCACACGCCTGAATTTCCACCCTGCCATCCTATCTCCCTCTGTCTACATCCCAAATAGCACCCTATTCCCTATATAGTGCACTTCTTTTGACCAGAGTCCAATTTGAATAGGGTGTCATTTGGGACACACACTCTGTCTCATTATCCTGCTTCCAGTCTCCTTCTGAATACAGTGATATCAAATAATCTGCAAACTGTACACTACCTCTTTCTCATTCTATTCTCGGCACCTACAGTTGAAGTCGGAAGTTTACATACGCTTAGGTTGGAGTCATTAAAACTCGTTTTTCAACCACTCCACAAATTTCTTGTTAACAAACTATAGTTTTGGCAAGTCGGTTAGGACATCTACCTTGTGCATGACACAAGTCATTTGACCAACAATTGTTTACAGACAGATTATTTCACTTATAATTCACTCTATCACAAATCCAGTGGGTCAGAAGTTTACAAACACTAAGTTGACTGTGCCTTTAAACAGCTTGGAAAATTCCAGAAAATGAAATCATGGCTTTAGAAGCTTCTGATAGGCTAATTGACATAATTTCAGTCAATTGGAGGTGTACCTGTGGATGTATTTCAAGGCCTACCTTCAAACTCAGTGCCTCTTTGCTTGACATCATGGGATAATCAAAAGAAATCAGGCAAGACCTCAGAAAAAAATTGTAGACCTCCACAAGACTGGTTCATCCTTGGGAGCAATTTCCAAATGCCTGAAGGTACCACGTTCATCTGTACAAACAATAGTACACAAGTATAAACACCATGGGACCACGCAGCCATCACACCACTCAGGAAGGAGACGCGTTCTGTCTCCTACAGATTAATTTACTTTGGTGCGAAAAGTGCAAATCAATCCCAGAACAACAGCTAAGGACCTTGTGAAGACGCTGGAGGAAACAGGTACAAAAGTATCTATCTCCACAATAAAACGAGTCCTATGTGGACATAACCTGAAAGGCCGCTCAGCAAGGAAGAAGCCACTGCTCCAAAACCGCCATTAAAAAACTGACTACGGTGTGCAACTGGACAAAGATCGTACTTTTTGGAGAAATGTCCTCTGGTCTGATGAAACAAAAATAGAACTGTTTGGTCAAAATGACCATTGTTAT
Source organism: Salmo salar (assembly GCF_965601325.2). Classification (NCBI taxonomy): domain Eukaryota; kingdom Metazoa; phylum Chordata; class Actinopteri; order Salmoniformes; family Salmonidae; genus Salmo; species Salmo salar. The sequence continues at coordinate 59,248,390 of NC_138296.1, read as the reverse complement.
GTTTGGAGGAAAAAGGGGGAGGCTTGCAAGCCGAAGAACACCTTCCCAACCGTGAAGCACGGGGGTGGCAGCATCGTGTTGTGGGGGTGCTTTGCTGCAGGAGGGACTGGTGCACTTCACAAAATAGATGGCTTCATGAGGAAAGGAAAATTATGTGGATATATTGAAGCAATATCTCAAGACATCAGTCAGGAAGTTGAAGCTTGGTCGCAAATGTGTCTTCCAAATGGACAATGACCCCAAGCATAGTTCCAAAGTTGTGGCAAAATGGCTTAAGGACAAAGTCACGGTATTGGAATGGCCATCACAAAGACCTGACCTCAATCAAATAGAAAATGTGTGGGCAGAACTGAAAAAGCGTGTGTGTGCAAGGAGGCCTAGAAACCTGACTCAGTTACACCAGCTCTGTCAGGAGAAATGGGCTAAAATTCCCGGAACTTATTGTGGGAAGCTTGTGGAAGGCTACCTGAAACGTTTGACCCAAATTAAACAATTTAAAGGCAATGCTACCAAATACTAATTGAGTGTATGTAAACTTCTGACCCATTGGGAATGTGATGAAAGAAATAAAATCTGAAATAAATCATTCTCTCTACTATTATTCTGACATTTCACATATTTAAGTTAAAAGGATGATCCTAACTGACCTAAGACAGGTAATTTTTACTAGGATTAAATGTCAGGAATTGTGAAAAACTGAGTTTAAATGTATTTGGCTAAGGTGTATGTACAATTCTGACTTCAACTGTATAAATATTATGGCTGATAGATTTTATGGCTTATTGATTTGTTTGTAATTGGACAGTTTGTTTTCAGTTCCATCCTGATACAAGAGGGGGAAGGATATCATCTGATTAATATAACAGATTGAAACAGTTGTCATACCCGTTTATCATGTAGGATAGTTAATGCTGTATCCCACCGGTTATGTATCAAACTTCCATTAGCCAAATGTATTTCCTGAAAAATCTATATTCCATTTGTACTATTTAGTTGACATGCCTATTTCATCACTAAATGGGGAAAGTCATTAGACTGTAGACACATCCCTGAGGATCACCCATCTGGTTATATATGGAGTTCATATGGAGGAAGTACCAACCAGGGTTGAGGTCAATTTGAATTGAAGTAGGTCAATTCAGGAAGTGATTTGAATTTAAAATCCAAAAATGTTTTAAAAAATTCACATAAATCGCTTCTCCTTTTGAGCTTATTGAGAAGGTATTGAAATTAGATGGCCTTTCTAAATTATTGAATTTAATTTCACTTTAATACCTGAATTTAATGTCTTGAATTTGAATAGACATACATACATACATACATACATACATACATACATACATACATACATACATACATACATACATACATACATACATACATACATACATACATACATACATACAACATTTTATGATGAACAAGTGAGAGCCCTATAACTTCCCTGGGCTAGGTGGGACGCTTGGGACACCCTATTCAACAGCCAGTGGAATTGTGTGGCGCGAAATACAAATACCTCAAAAATGCTATAACTTCAATTTCTCAAACATATGACTATTTTACACCATTTTAAAGACAAGACTCTCGTTAATCTAACCACATTGTCCGATTTCAAAAAGGCTTTACAACGAAAGCAAAACATTAGATTATGTCAGGAGAGTACCCTGCCAAAAATAATCACACAGCCATTTTCAAAGCAAGCATATATGTCACAAAAACCAAAACCACAGCTAAATGCAGCACTAACCTTTGATGATCTTCATCAGATGACACTCCTAGGACATTATGTTATACAATACATGCATGTTTTGTTCAATCAAGTTCATATTTATATCAAAAACGAGCTTTTTACATTAGCATGTGATGTTCAGAACTAGCATACCCACCGCAAACTTCCGGTGAATTTACTAAATTACTCATGATTAACGTTCACAAAATACATAATAATTATTTTAAGAATTATAGATACAGAACTCCTTTATGCAATCACGGTGTCAGATTTTAAAATAGCTTTTCAGCGAAAGCACATTTTGCAATATTCTGAGTACATAGCCCGGCCATCACGGCTAGCTAATTTGACACCCACAAAGTTTGGCCCTCACCAAACTCATATTTACTTTTAGAAAAATTGGATTACCTTTGCTGTTCTTCGTCAGAATCCACTCCCAGGACTTCTACTTCAACAACAAATGTTTTGGTTCCAAATAATCCATAGTTATATCCAAATAGCTCCGTTTTGTTCGTGCGTTCAAGTCACTATCTGAAGGGTGACGCGCGAGTGCATTTCGTGACAAAAAATTCTAATTATTCCATTACCGTACTTCGAAGCATGTCAAACGCTGTTTAAAATCAATTTTTATGCTATTCAAAGGCTGAAAGAACAAAATGGAGAATTCTCATGAACGCGCATCTCCAGTGTCACTGTTCCCAGCCTGACCACTCACAAATTATCCTGCTGTTCTTCGCCCAGAGACAGGAGACACATCATTCCACTTTCTGGCGCCTTCTGAGAGCCAATGGAAGCCTTAGAAAATGTCACGTTACAGCAGAGATGCTGTATTTTCGATAGAGATGCAACAGAAGGATAACAAATTGTCAGACAGGGCATTTCCTGTATGGAATCTTCTCAGGTTTTGGCCTGCCATATGAGTTCTGTTATACTCAGAGACACCATTCAAACAGTTTTAGAAACTTTAGAGTGTTTTCTATCCAAATCTACTAATTATATGCATATTCTCGTTTCTGGGCAAGAGTAGTAACCAGTTTAAATCGGGTACGTTCTTTTATCCGGCCGTGAAAATACTGCCCCCTAGCCCCAACAGGATAACATGACACATCTCTCTCTCTCTGTACACTCAGGCACAGGTAATCAATGAGGTGGTTTTGGTGCAGTGAAACTACCGATAAGTATGACGCGTACATCACATCTCTACGCATTTCTGCTGACTTTTTCTTGACCCACAGTAACATGGAAATCCTAATGTGTCTGTGAAAGGTGAAATGGGCATTCTTAATGGGTACGGTGGTCATATATACACTGAGTGTACAACACATAAGGAACACCTTCCTAATATTGTGATGCACCTCATTTTTCCCTCAGAACAGCCTCAATTCGTCGGGGCACGGACTGCAAGGTGTCGAAAACGTTCCACAGGGATGCTGGCCCATGTTGCCTCCAATTCTTCCCACAGTTGTGTTAAGTTGGCTGGATGTCCTTTGGGTAGTGGACCATTCTTGATACACGCGGAAACTGTTGAGCGTGAAAACCCAGCAGCGCTGCAGTTTGACAAACTCAAACCGTTCGCCTGGCACCTACTACAATACCCCGTTCAAAGGCACTTAAATATTTTGTCTTGCCCATTCACCATCTGAATGGTACCCATACACAATCCATGTCTTAATTGTCTCAAGATTTAAAAATCCTTCTTAAACCTGTCTCCTCTCCTTCATCTGCACCAGGTATGGGAAACTTTGATGGGGGCCACAAAAAAACGGAACTCACCACTCACCATGTTCAATGTACCCTCTAAATAAGGTGCTTTTAAGACAGTCAGTAGCACAGAAGGAGGACTGTGTGCCCCAATGCCATACTGACTGCACTATTAGGCGTAGCAGAGCGTGTGGGGTTGAGAAGGGAAGCGAGGGGGAGGTGGGTTGATACTTACTGCTCAGGCTGAGTGAGCATGCCTGAGTAAACCCTGTTTCCAGGCAGGTTTCAGGAGACCAGACAACGCCCAGAGGCTTCTCTCTCTCCTCATTTCTGAAAGAGTGCCTGTTACGTAATGCAGCTCGACATTTAGCTGCAGCCTGTGTGATCTACTTTGCTGGCAGGAAGAGGAGCGGGATGGGTGTGTGTTATAAGGGGTGAGTGGAGTCTTGCAGGGGCATAGCCACTCCCTGGCTGCCTCTTCACACACACACACACACACACACACACACAAAACCCTGACAAAGCAGTGTTGGTGTCCTTGTTCCAGAGAGTCTTATCTAGCTATTAACTTCACCTCCCCTCCCTATTGCAGAGCCACCTCTACACATAAGGCTACGGTCAACTCTCTTCCTGTACCTTTGACTCTCTTTTTTGTTCTCTTTTTTTACCCGTCCTTGATCTCTCTCTCTCAACACCCTCAGAGCAGGTGCAGTATATCAAACACCCACTGAGATAAAGCCTGGGCTGTGGTCGATGAACCCATGAAACCTCTCCGACACGTTTACCTGTTTACCTAAATAAGAGGAGAGGATAGTGACCAATGGACAGCACCGTGCTGTTTAAGATCTCAGTGACTCAGACTATGCTAAAAAAGCCTTAACAGCACAAAATAAAATGTACATTGGCCTCAGATACAGAGCCCTAGCTTTCTCTGGATTATGTTGATCCCTGAGTGTCAAAGATTCCTCTAGTCTAGAGAGTATGACATTTATGACTTAGCAACAGAAGAACATTCCAGTAAATCAGAGGAAAAGAGGTGGTGTGTCTCATCATTCTGCCTCTGGCATAATGGATGGGATCACATAAAGGAGAACATTCCAGACCTCCAGAATCGTATCCATATCTCTGCCACAGAGAGAATCGCATTGCCCATTTCTCTACCAGCAATAGAAAATTCTACAGATGAATAAACCCTCAAACCCAGTGTTTTATCAAAGCTTTCCTGGTATTGCTTCCTTCTAGTTACACTGACAAATGCAGCTCGATCTATCCTGTCTATTCACTGTGCAGCCATACCTCACCATACATATGCCCAGGCTTGCCTTGCTTAAAGCCTATGTAACACCATAATTGTAGAGCAGAACGAGAGACAAAACACCGCTCTCCTGGTTAAATGTGATTTTGCTATTACACAGAGGAATAATGGGTATCTGGGTCTTGCTTTTTCAAAACAAACCTTTGACATTGACTGACTGGATGCATGTCCGGAGTTAGTGAAAGTGCCCATAAATCTCCCGAGGGGACTCAAAATGCACACTTAAACTCAGTCATCTTGTGGAATTTGTGGAATGGGGTGACACACATACAGTGGTTTCATGGCATCAATGTCTTCTGTCATAGATACACACATAAAAGCCTTAGCCTTCTCTCTGAGATGAAAGGTTGTCTGTGTCTTCTGGCTGTGGTCTCCTGAGGGATAGGGAATTCTACCTCCAACCCACTCTATGGGCCCTGGTCAAAAGTAGTGCACTTTGTAGAGAATAGGGCATATCAACTGGGCTTTCCCGTTTATTTTCCTCCTCACTCACTGTGACACTGTCTCCATGACAGACACTGGGCTCCTTCTCCACAGTCTTCCTGCATGACTGGCTCTAATGATGGGGTAAAGGAGCAGGAGCCTACCACTGGATACAGGCGCTGCCATCCGGAATGATTGCATCCTAGCCACGGGGAAATGCACATTTCATTTGTCCTTTATTTAAGCGTACAGTCATCATAATATATTAAAAGAATCGTACTACAGAATAAAATGAAAACGAGTTGGTTTACTTCACCGTTTCATGTCACACACACATGCATACACACACACACACACACACACACACACACACACACACACACACACACACACACACACACACACACACACACACACACACACACACACACACACACACACACACGTGGGTGGTGATCTCTTGCTGACAGATTCCACAATAAAGGGCTGGTCCTTGCAGTCCTCCTGGCATTAGAATTTGTGGTGGTCATTCTCAAACGTGATAGGCTAATCTGGACTTTCCAGTATGATTTGTATGTTCTACAAGACAAGTGTTCCATGTAGACTGAGAACTGCTTTCACTCATTGGCCCTTATGACAAAAACCAACCCCTCCTCCCCCATTACATTCTCTCCCATAACTCTACCCCAGATATTCACCACCAAGACCAGGGTATAATTGTACTGGTGACCTCATGAAGACATTCTGAATCAATGGATGACAAATCAATGGATGACAAATCCATCATATCCATCAAATCTGTATTCAATATTGTTCACATAGTGACATTTTTTTCATGAGGTTATGATACCCATTAATTTGTGTATGCAGCATTGCAGGTGGATTCCCACTTCTGGGTGGCTGAGTCGCTAATGGCACCCTATTCCATATTGTGCACTACATTTGACCAGGGCCTGGAAATAAAACAAGTGGGCTCATAAACCTTGTAATAGCTTATTCCTTTATCCTTGATGGTCACACTTTTGGGTAAAACAGTATAGGCTGATCCAACCATTAATGACATTTTAACTGCAAAGTATCTTGCAAAGCTGTGTGTGTGGCTACAATCCTGTTCAATCTGCCACACCCACTAGCCTACTGATCAAATATGGTTTACTCTATGGATTATATTGACGCTGTATGTGTGTGAGATCAGAGATATTACAGAAAGAAGGAGATAGGAATCCCATTAGTCAATGAATTGGAGGAACGCGTAACGCCCCACCCAGCAGACTGTGGACCAATCGCGTTCTCGTTGTCATGCTGCGTCACACGGTTGCTAACGCTAAATGTCACGTAATCCCTTCTCAAAGTCAGGGTATGATGCTGCTTTCAAAACAACTCGGAACTCGGAAATGTCAGACTTCCGACTTCAGTGTGTTCAAGACAACTGGGAACGATCTCTGACTGGGAAAAATAGTTTTTAACAGTCATCCAACTCTAAATTCCAAGTTGGCAATGATTGGCCTCTTCCTAAAGCTCTGACTTTCTGTCCTGAAGACGTCACTGACGTCATGATTTGACCCAATTTTTTTGGAGTTCCCAGTTGTCTTGAAAGCACTATTAGTTGAGAAACCTGCCTATTTTCCTCAAAAGTACGTAATCTCACGATTCCAAAGGAATATCATGTTACAGGGAACAAGTTAATTATCTTACATCTATGAAAATGTTTTAATGTTGTACTTGTTGTTGACGGAATTCATGCAAATGTTGGGGTTTTGAGCTTGCGCTCAATTCACTCCTTGGAGCAGAGCTCACCTTGTCCCAGAATCACCCAGAACGCACTGCGTGGCCCATTGACGATGCATGGGCAACGTATACAATGACCGTTAATACTATTCCAAAGGGGTTTCCCATCTCCTCAAAAGTATCTCTGGAGGAATGCACTGAGGTATATAGAGAGAAATAGTAATGACATGTTTTTGTAGGCACCAACTCCACCACAGCTAGTTGGACAAAGTCTATGAGGAAAACAGATGCAGTTTTTGGAGGGTTTTTGGATAAACTACAAAAATAAACACAGGCTTAGGATATCTTATACGTGTTGTTCTATGAGATGATCTTCATCAGCTAACGTCATTTTTGTTAATTTTGAAGAATTTATGTAATCATTAAAAAAAATACATAAATCACACAAAGGCTTCATAATTCATAAAGGTCACATTAACTGATTATTATCTCATAGAAGAAAACGTATATGATCTCCTAAACCTGTGTTAACCTCAGACCTTATTTTCGGCGTTAATTCCCAAACCCTATTCTTTCCCTATACATGTTTCCCATAGGGATGGCTGAACGAACCAGAGGTAACTTATTTCCGGGTTTTAGGTGTACAAACTGGCGATCTCTATTGGTGTGACTGGAGGGCGTTGGATCTCCATGGTAGTGCTGACGTCTCCTCTCTTGCTTTAACTGGTTGAGTTCGTTTTGCATGGCCCGGTGCCCCGGATAAATCAGTTCCCTTAAGATCCAATGGAATGGTAGAAAACATACCAACTCCGCTTACCTGGCCATGCAAAACAAATTTGCCCATTGGAGGAAACCCCGTTGCCTCAAAAAGCCCTCCTTCTTTCCCCGCGCTATCGTCCTATTAGTTCTTGTTTTGAACGGTGACGGGTAATTCCGATTCAAAGACGGGTTCTCATAGGGCTATTGTTTTGTTGGACACGCCCTTTGGCCATGTTTGGTTGAAGGCGTAGATTTTTTTCGCCTGCCCGAAGCTCATAGTGTATCTACTTGGAGTGGCTGATCGGAACAACCTAGCGAACTAAAGGTTGGGAAGTATTGCTTCTTCTTTATATCTTGGAAATCGATGTGTAGCTTGGTTACTATATTTAAGGTCAAGTTCGATTGTTCCAATCTTGCAAGGAAATGTAAACTATATATCTATGGTTAGTTAGTTTACGGTGTGTGGTTGCCACTGCTTCAGAAAAATTATTCGGTATCGCGCTATTTACTGCAGCCAGACAGCCATCTAGCTAACGTTCGTTTGTTAGGCAATCAAATTTGGATATTGGGCAAACAACCACACTTGCTTGTAAACGAGATGGCATAAGTTGTAACATTAGGATATAGTAAACTATTGAACAAGTCAAGTGAATTACAACAATTTTACTAGTACACTATAACTGTCTGTCATTAGCTAGTTAGTAGAGTAGTTATGTTACTTTAGCCAGCTAACGTTAGTTAGCAGACTACATCTGCCTGGCTAGCCTCCGCTGCAGATGGTTGGCTAACTTTAACTAACAAATTGGCATCATACGTTTTAAAAAGTATTAAGATTACTGTAGTATTGGGGAAGCGGGAAGGTTACACAATATTGTCTGGCTAGTGTCATTTCACCGAACTGGGTCGCTCACGACCATTTTTTAAAACCCTTTATTTAACTAGGCAAGTCATGACGACCTAGGAACAGTGGGTTAAGTGCCTTGTTCAGACGCAGAACGACATTTGTACCTTGTCGGCTCGGGGATTCGAACTTGCAACCTTTTGGCTACCCTGCCGCCCCGTGACTGGGTTGGCCTGACGCTGAGAGTGAAAGCTGTGTGCAGTAGTCGGAGTCATTTATGTGTCAAGCCAGGACTGTTTCCCAGCTAGCTAATGTTATATTAACAAGTCAACTATTTCATGTATTTGTAAAAGGTGAACTAACCAACCAACTTCATCACTACAAGTTGTGTGCAAGCATCGACCCGTCCTAAACAATCATCTCATTTTCCTCCCCAGGTGTCCCTGTCTGGATAACATACCAGCACCTCCATTCACCTGTCCAACGATTCTAAATATCTATCGTTCTACACGATCTATCCCCACTTCTTTGTCCCATTCCTTCCGCTCTCTTGGGACTCTATTTGCATCTGCGAGCGACAGTTTGAACATCAAATAACACACAAATATGGATAAAACAGAGCTGATTCAGAAAGCCAAACTGGCGGAGCAGGCTGAGCGTTACGACGACATGGCTTCGTCCATGAAGGAGGTAACTGAGAAGGGGGCAGAGCTGTCGTGTGAGGAGAGAAATCTTCTATCGGTTGCCTACAAGAACGTTGTCGGGGCCCGGAGGTCCGCATGGCGGGTCATCTCCGCAATCGAGCAGAAGACAGAGGGCAGCGACAAGAAGCTTCAGATGGTGAAGGAGTACCGGAATAAGGTGGAGACCGAGTTGCGAGACATCTGCAACGATGTATTGGTGAGTTAATGTTTTTCTGACAGCCAGAATGAGTGGGCATGTATGGCTTTGAGAGAACCAAATTTGATTTACCCTGTTCACCTCTGCTGGAAATTGAGGACAAACTGTCTGTGACGACCACAATAAACCATTTGTGGGGGTCAATAAATGTCAATCGTGGTATAAAAAGCTTCTTGATAAATTATTACTGTTTCTGTGAGGCTGAGGAGAGAGAAAGAAGCTGTCCATTTTTTTTTTCCTTTGGAGATGAGATGATTTGGTTGACTGACTGTCATAAAGAGGGAGGATACAATCTCTTTACTAGTAGTGCAAAATAGAGCAGTCCTATAAATCCCTTGTTTGCTGTATTGCATTAGTGGAAACCAAGACTGTTCTACGGCTAGGTCTGCCGGTTTTGACTAGCAGAAGTTACTTTTCGTAGCAGGTTAGAATAATTAACGTGGCAGGTTAAAATGCAAAAGTGGTCTCAGACACGACTCAAACATATACAGTATCTAGCTAAACCTGCCCTGAGAACAGTGTTGGTTTCCACTAATGCAATGCTGCCCCTCATTCATGGACTTTAACATTGCAGTGCTTTTATTGGTGTGATGTTTATCTGAAACTATGCAGAAAGGCTGCACCAATTGATTATCTGAGCCACAGTGGTGCAGTGGAATGACCTCCCCTTTCTGCTGCTGCTCACAATCAATACAGTGCATTCGGAAAGTATTCAGACCCCTTGACCCTTTCCACATTGTTACTTTACAGCCTTATTCTAAAATGGATTCAATTGTTTTTTTCCCCTCATGAATCTCCACAACATTACCCCATAATAACAAAGTAAAAACAGTTTTTAGATATTTTTTACAATTATTCAGACCCTTTACTCTGTACTTTGTTGAAGCACCTTTGGCAGCGATTACAGCCTTGAGTCTTCTTGGGTATGACGCTACAAGGTTGGCACACCTGTATTTGGGGCGTTTCTCCCATTCTTCTCTGTAGATCCCCTCAAGCTCTGTAAGGTTGGATGTGGATCGTCACTGCACAGCTATTTTCAGGTCTCTGCAGAGATGTTCGATTGGTTTCAAGTTCGGGCTCTCGCTGGGTCACTCAAGGACATTCAGAGACTTGTCCCGAAGCCACTCCTGCCTTTTCTTTGCTGCGCTCTTGGGATCGATGTCCTGTTGGGCGAAAGTTCTACTTCCAGTCTGAGGTGTGCCAATCTGATCGCTCTGGAGCAGGTTTTCATCAAGGATATCTCTACTTTGCTCCGTTCATCATTCCCTCGATCCTGACTAGTCTCCCAGTCCCTGCTGCGGTGCCTGGTTTCCTCCAGACGTGACCAATCTTGGTTTCATCAGACCAGAGAAAATTGTTTTTCAAGCGCTATGAGGAAACTGGCTCTCGTGAGGACCGCCACAGGAAAGGAAGACACCGAGTTATCTCTGCTGTAGAGGATACGTTCATTAGAGTTAACTGCGCCTAGCTTGCAGCCTAAATAAATTCCTCAGAGTTTACTGCGTGAATCAGACCTTAATAATTGTTTTTGTTCCAACCGCCGTTTCTTTGTGAGACGCAGAGTAGGTGAGTGGTTGATATCCGCATGTTTGGTTCCCACCGTGAAGCATGGAGGAGGAGGTGTGATGGTGTGGGAGTGCTTTGCGGGAGACACTGTCTGTGATTCCTTTGGGTGCTTTTTGGCAAACTCCAAGCGGGCTGTCGTGCCTACTGAGGAGTGGCTTCAGTCTGGCCACTCTACCATAAAGGCCTGATTGGTGGAGTGCTGCAGAGATGGTTGTCAGTTTGACTGGGCGGCCAGCTCTAGGAAGAGTCTTAGTGGTTCCAAACTTCTTCCATCTAAGAATGATGTAGGCCACTGTGTTCTTTGGGAGCTTTTTGCGTAACCTTCCCAAGATCTGTGCCTCGACACAATCCTGTCTCTAAAAACCTGTTTTGACTTTGTCATTTTCAGGTATTGTGTGGAGATTGAAGATTCCATTTTAGAATAAGGCTGTAATGTAACACAAGGTGGAAAAAGTGAAGGGGTGTGAATACTTTCAGAATGCACGGTATGGTTTGCAGGCACAGGCCCTAAAGGCAGGCAGGACCTCTTTCCTTCCTCTTTTTACATGTCACTGAATAGTTTTATTAGGGTTGTCAATAGAACAGTCATACATTCTGAGTCAAAGGGCATGGCAAATGTCCACATAATAATGGGCTCGACTTGGTAGACTGATGTTTAGTTGGATTGGCTCCTTGAGTTTGATATGCCAGATCAAATGAGGCAAAACAGCAGTATGTGAACTGGGCCTCCAGTGGGGATGTTGGAGCATCTAGACACGATGACACGTTACAATAATACTAAGCAGTTATGGTACTGATAATATTAGCAAGTGACAGCACTTCCATAATCCTGTCACTATGTTTTAAAAATATGTGCCCCCCTCCGACCTACCCTTTTTTTCAATCAAAGGTCCTTTTTTATTTTTGGTTTTGTACAGGAAGGTTTTTACTTGTTCTATACATTTCCTGTTCAACTGAGCTAATTTTAAGCTAACACCTTGATCCCCATGTTATATTGAATGTCTCAGTGGCACTATTTTGGGGATCAACTGTAGCATGAGCTGTCATGGCCTGATCATATGCCCCAACCCAATGAGATGGTGGTGGATCCTGTGGCCTTTGCTGTCCCTCAGTTCTTTGTTATGCAGAATGGCTGTGGCTGCATCTCAAATGGAACACTATTCACCCCATATAGGGCTTTGGTAAAAAGTAGTCAATAGGGTGCTATTTGAGACAGAATCCTAGTGTTGGCTGGAAGTTGCCTGACCTGTTTGCATTGATGTCTTATCTACCGTCACTATGGGAGAGTGTATTCTTACTCCTGCCTGCAGGGCTTAAGTGGGTGTGGCCATGGTGACAGACAGTACCTGTAATCTCTTTTAGATTACATGCCGGTGCCACAGCCCCCTAATGTTCATCCACTTTAAAAGACACGGTTTTAACACCAAGGTGTGTCGATACTATGAGCTAATTTACTTCTAATTCTGCCTGTTCCTGGAGTGGCCAGTTTACCCACTGGAGCATGATCTACTCTTTATGATTGACTCATGTAATCATAGCTGCCCCCCCCCCCCCCCAATATCCATCCGACAGGTAGATATGGATAGAAAAGAACAGAACAGAAGCTCTGCTTTATCTGACCAGGACCCAGTCGTAGAAGAAGATTCATGCAGCACCCTGTGGATGGTGTTTCTGTCAACTGCATTCTTGACATACTCACCTAAAGCGTAAAACAAGACTGAGATTCGCATTAGTAGTGCATGACCTTCCCATTGGCTCACTGTATTCAGCTTGTGTGTGTGTGTGTGTATGGTGTTAGAGATGAAACAGTATGAACATTTCATATCACGGTTATAGTGGCCAAAATTATCACTGTTATCAGTATTATTGCGGTATTGTTAAAATGTGCTGGAAATGTTCAAAAAGTACTGATACACACTGAAATAATTTCACCAAGTTTTAAACATGAAAATAATAACATTAATGTTAAAGATGGCACCATGTGGCCATGAGAGGTACGTTTCCCTAGTGCAGGTTTAAATGAACACAACCTTAAGTAAGCAAATCAAATAAAGAAACAACAAATCAAATTAGCAGCACTCACTTTGTTGTGAGGCACGGCAACCTCCATCAGCCTCAGAAAGCCAGGCCTCTCAACAATTTGAAATGGCATCATCTCCTTTGCAATGAAATATGAAAGGGCTGCAGTGAGGTCTTGAGTATGTTTTGATGTGGGTGCATAAGCAGCCTGTCTTTTAAAAAAAATGCTTGCTGGAGTGTCTGTGTCACAACTGTAGATGAGGGACCAGTAGCATCACTGGGTTTGCCTGCTGCACGCCCACTCTGTAAACAAGGGAATGGCAAATGTACTATTATTATTGGTGTTACATTATATATATATATATATATATATATATATATATATATATATATATACATACATACATACACACACACACACACACACACACACACACACACACACACACACACACACACACACACACACACACACACACACACACACACACACACACACACACACACACACACACAGTCTGTCTTCTGTGTAGCATTTGAGTATATGCAATGGCCCCATGCACAATTTAGATAAATACAAATGAGTCTTAAGAAGACAGTGATAGTAATTGCAATGAGCCCAACAATTGCCATAAATACAGGAGTCGTGTATAGTGTTTCTCCTGTTGGAACACTTTTACAACCAAGTCGACGTCTGCCGGATTTTAAATGAACAAAATATGTTGGTTGGGTGACTAAACTACATAACGTGTTATCGTGTTCAATGGGAGAATAGTCTGCAGACACATACAGCAGCAGAACAACGTGTAGTGTTTTTACAGGCGTAGGTAACACTGAAAGCTTCAGTTTACATTATTGACAAGCTATTAGCAAGTTACAGACAAACCATGCCATTTTCCCCCATTCCGAAGTCCCCACATCATGCATTGAGCTAAAAGTGAATTTACCTTGCATTCGCTATAAAGTAGTGGGTGGTGGTCGTCACGAAGATGACTCAAGAGATTTGAAGTGTTGCCCCCTTTCGCAGCAAATTTTTATTTTTGCCATGTTCTGCAGACAGGGTGACCATCTTCGATTTTTAAGTTTCCCTAAGCACTCTTGTAAAAACCCCAAAATGCGACCACACTTCAGATTTGGTCCTCTTAGAAGGCAGAAAAATCTCCCGAGCTCGGTCACTGCTTTCCGCCATGTTTTCACACGAAGCAAAACCCACATTGCAGCTGTGCCTACGTCAGACTGTTGCTAACTTTGGTTGATGCTGGACAGTATTTACCGGGAGTTTTTCAAACCATGGTAATCAGACACGGTTTTAATGATGATTGAAAAGGCAATACTAATCGTCGGGAGTTTTACTGTGGTTTATCGTGAAACCGGTAACCGTTTCATCGATATATAGTACTACTCTTTATTGTTAACTACACAACCAGCTCAATAACCCTCTGTATATATGCGTCACCATCATGCTTTAAATAGGGCAGAGATGTTTGTGCGAAGCTTAGCTGTATTTTTCAGTTTATCCCTCTGAACAGTGTGGGATGCTTCCCTAATGGCACCCTATTCTCTATATAGGGCACTTCTTTTTTGACCAGGGCTGATAGTGCACTACCTCTGTACAGAGCCCCATGTAGAGAATAGGGTACCATTTGGTACGCAGATCCAGGGCCCCAAAGGAAAGGGGGGAGGATGGGTTCTAAAAGCCTGACTAGTCTACTATAGAACAACCTAATGCACATCCTCAACACTCCCAGAGGAAGAGTTCTATAATGTGGAAATGGACTACCTCACCACTTAAGCCACATTTATTGCAATCTGTCTGGCGTTGTCTCTGTAGTGACAGTTGGGGGTGGGCTTTAACACTCGTTGGTTTCCTGTCAAAAAGGGAACTTGTGTGGCAGTGTCTTCATTCAACAGACTGTGTCTGAGACCTTTGACATATAGCAAGGGAGACACACTAGCCCTGAGCATACAGTACCAGTCAACAGTTTAGACACACCTACTCATTCCAGGTTTAAAAAAAAAAAAAGACAACATTTTTATAAATCAAAATATATTTGAGATTCTTCAAAGTAGCCACCCTTGGCCTTGATGACAGCTTTGCACACTCTTGGCATTCTCTCAACCAGCTTCATGAGGTATTCACCTGGAATGCATTTCAATTAACAGGTGTGCCTTGTTAATTTGTGGAATTTCTTGACTAATGTGTTTGAGGCAATCAGTTATGTTATGAAAAGGTAGGGGTGGTGTACAGAAGATAGCCCTATTTGGTAAAATACCAAGTCCATATTATGGCAAGAACAGCTCAAATAAGCAAAGAGAAACAACAGTCCATCATTACTTTAAGACATGAAGGTCAGTCAATACGGAACATTTCTAGAACTTTGAAAGTTTCTTCAAGTGTAGTTGCAAAAACCATCAAGCGCTATGAGGAAACTGGCTCTCGTGAGGACCGCCACAGGAAAGGAAGACACCGAGTTATCTCTGCTGTAGAGGATACGTTCATTAGAGTTAACTGCGCCTAGCTTGCAGCCTAAATAAATTCCTCAGAGTTTACTGCGTGAATCAGACCTTAATAATTGTTTTTGTTCCAACCGCCGTTTCTTTGTGAGACGCAGAGTAGGTGAGTGGTTGATATCCGCATGTTTGGTTCCCACCGTGAAGCATGGAGGAGGAGGTGTGATGGTGTGGGAGTGCTTTGCGGGAGACACTGTCTGTGATTTATTTAGAATTCAAGGCACACTTAACCAGCATGGCTACCACAGCATTGTGCAGTGATACGCCATCCCATCTGGTTTGCGCTTCGTCCCACTATCATTCTTTTTCCAACAGGACAATGACCCAAAACACACCTCCAGGCTGTGTAAGGGCTATTTGATCAAGAAGGAGAGTGATGGAGTGCTGCATCAGATGACCTGGCCTCCACAATCACCCGACCTCAACCCAATTGAGATGGTTTGGGATGAGTTGGACTGCAGAGTGCAGGAAAAGCAGCCAACAAGCGCTCAGCATATGTGGGAACTCCTTCAAGACTGTTGGAAAAGCATTCCTCATGAAGCTGGTTGAGAGAATGCCAAGAATGTGCAAAGCTGTCATCAAGGCAAAGGGTGGCTACTTGGAAGAATCTCAAATATGAAATATATTTTGATATAACATATTTTTGGTTACTAAATGATTCCATATGTGTTATTTCATAGTTTTGATGTCTTCACTATTATTCTACAATGTAGAAAATAGTAAAAAAATAAAGGGAAAAACCCTTGATTGAGTTGGTGTGTTTGATTTGGTACTGTATGTTGGTCTATACAGTTGTCCTCCATACTCAATTGTGCAGTACACACTTAATTCTAGGTGTTTAGTGATGGAGGAAAGCTCAGTATTGTGTTGCATTTCTTGTGGCTCAGGTTTAGATCTAGCACCCTGGTGGATTAAAGCAGATTACCAGTAATCCAGACGGGTCCGTCATCTGTTCCAGTGTTTCCTAACTCCAGTCCTCCAGTTCCGTCAACAGCACACATTTTTGTTGTAGCCCTGGACAAGCACAGCTGATTCAACTTGTCAACTCCTTATTAAACCCTCAATGAGTTAAATTAGGTGAGTTTGTCTGGGGCTACAATAACAATGTGTGCTGTTGGGGGTACTCTAAAACGAGTTGGGAAACGCTGCTCTAGTCTTTACACCCTTTTGATCTGAGCTGTGGTTGGGGGTGTCAGGCTGTTCATCGAAGCGAGCCAAGCTCTCATCCACACAGGCCCTTAACTTAACCTACATACACTGAGTGTACAAAACATTAGGAACACCTGCTCTTTCCATGACGCAGACCGACCAGGTGAATCCGGGAGAAAGCTGTGATCTCTTATCGATGTCACTTCTTAAATCCTCTTCGATCAGTGTAGATGAAGGCGACGAGACGGGTTAAAGAAATATTTTTATGCCTTGAGACGTAATGCGTGCCGTTTGAATGGGATATGGTAGTAGGTGCCAGGTATACCGTATTGTGTCAAGAACTGCTGGGCTTTTCACACTCAACAGTTTCCCGTGTGTATCAAGAATGGTCCGCCACCCAAAAGACACCCAGCCAACTTGGCACAACTGTGGGAAGCATTGGAGTCAACATGGGCCAGCGTCCCTGTGGAATGCCTGACGAATTGAGGCTGTTCTGAGAGGGGGGTGTTCTTAATGTTTGGTATACTCTATATGGCGTGCAGAGCCATGGTCAAGTGGGCAATACTCTCGTCACATGTCTCCACCCTTCATCCTATGTCACCCTTCTATAGCTATACCTGTCAAATAAAGAACAAAAAAATATTCCGTTTAAATAACACATCATCATCCTGCTGTGTCACTTCCTGTGTGCGTGTGTGTATAGGAAGCTGTAACCCTGACAGACACGGATGTTCATTGAGGATGTAGCCTAGTGTTTTGGTGTGGCAGGCTCAACACTGAGGTAGTTTGAACACTGGCTGAGCAGCATCTGTGTGCTCTAATTCTGCACTGGCCATCTGTTAGTGCCCTGCTCTACACAGGGCCCCTCTGGGCTAGTGCCTTCATGCTCCAGCCTCGTATTACGTAATAAGTATGTATTTTATTACATTTTCTAGGTAGTGGGTACACACAGGGACAGTGATGGCTGGTCAAGTTATCACACTTTGGGTACAGTAGGTGATTTTTGTATTGCCTGTGTGTCTGTGCTGTCACGCCAACTCATTGTCATTCCGTGTTTGGTAAAGATGTCAATGGAATTTGACCAAAACAATGACAACGCCACCCATGTCCCCCCCCCCTGTGGGAGATGGATTGAGAATCTCCTCGCCGCCGCCCATCAAATTAGCCTACATTTAGCAATTGTTTGTCTATTTCACACTATGTTGGGGTATAAATCTGAGAATAATGCTTGTATAGATGTTTTATTTTTAAATACATTTTAATTTAACCTTTTATTTAACCTGGCAAGTCAGTTAAGAACAAATTCTTATTTTACAATGTCGGCCTACCCCGGCCATACTCTCCCCTAACCCGGACGACGCTGAGCTAATTGTGCGCCTCCCTATGGGACTTCTGATCACGGCCTGGTTGTCATACCGCTGCGGCGCTCAGGAACCCTCAAAACGATGTCAACCCCAATACATGTTCATGTCATCGTCACCAATCGACTGCGTTAGCCTACACTTAAAAACGGCTTCAGCTACCACCACTGATTTCTATATGCTAGCTTTGCTACCAGCTTATACGAACGGGAGTTACCTTTTATTTGTATTTTTTCTAAACCTGAAAAGGACAACTTCTAAATATTATACAGTGAAAACAGCCAAATATATCCAACTTGGATTTTATTAACCACCTTGTGGGCCTGTTAGAGCACAGAAATCATGACGGATTTGACGAATATCCATTTTGGTAGATTTGTTGAATGGGTGCCAATGACGGTGCCCTTCTGTCCCCCAAGTTCTACGTTTCAATGATCTCTTTACCCACATGCATGGAGTTGGCAAGAGCACAAACAGATCTGGGACCGGGCTGGATTTGTGTAACCTACGGTAAGCTGCTCATGAACCCATACAAACCCGTAAGGATACTGACCTGACCAATGTTTATAATGACTGCGTAATATGCAGCTTCTGGTGCTGTGTTACGCTCAATGGGTTAAATAACGGTTTAAGTCAAAATAAAATGGGACTGGTAGCTTTTTGTTTTTGTCTGTGCTAGTAATACTGTTCATTTGCTCTCGTCACCATGAATAACCGGGGATCTGCCATCTGCTGTGGTCAGATGACCGTTTTAAATGTAGCTAGACTATGGAAAGAATCCAGCTCAGTGGTCACAGTATGGCACTACAGCGTCCAACATTGTCATCCACTTTCACCTTATTTCACATGCTCCTGCTACTTGGTTGTTCAGGTGCATAGGGAGGTCGGTGACTAACACTTGTGGTATAGGGTGAAAGTCAACGTTAGCTATGTGTTGACGACATGGCCGTGCCCAGCGCTCTGTTTGAATGTCTGTGTCCCAAATGGCACCCTATTCCCTTGATAGTGCACCACCCATAGGGCACTGGGCAAAAGTCATGTGCTATATAGAGAATAGGGTGCCATTTGGGACGCATGCTGAATGTCTGAGCACATGTTTGTTGGGAGGCGGTAGGGAGGTGTACAAATTCCTCCCCTCTTTATCTGTGAAGGTTGCTGGGGATGATAGGAAGAGAAAATATTTATTCTGTCCTGATTCCCACCCTCCCTCCAGGGATAAGATCAAACTGGAAGAAATAGTCTACGTCCCAAATGGCCCCCTATTCCCTAAGGTGTGCTCTATTTTTGAGTCCTATAGGCCCTGGTCAAAAGTAGTGCACTTTATAGGAAATAGGGTGTCATTTGGGACACTGCCATGGAGAGGATGGCAGCAGAGAAATGAGAGAATAGAATTGGTGTATAATTCAATAAGTCTTGACCGAGTGGCGCATCTCAGTGCTAGAGGCGTCACTACAGACACCCTAGGCTCTACGGAATCCAGGCTGTATCACAACCGGCCGTGATTGGGAGTCCCATAGGGTTGGGCCGTTGTAGGCCGTCATTGTAAATAAGAATTTGATTTAAACTGACTTGCCTAGTTAAATAAAATTAAAACCCAGCATGTTCACTTGAGGAGTCAGTGAGCTTTCCACAATAACTGTCAGGCCCGATTATGAGGTTTTTATTTTAAAATGTTCAGTTAGAGGTGCTGAATCATGCCATGAGCCTTTGAGGAGAAGGACTTCTGCTTCACTGACCTGCTACTAACACACACACACACACACGTTCAGCGCTGTGGCTGCTTAGGATGGAGTGCCTCTCTAAGGATGTTTGTGGTGACGATTTCACTCGGAGGAAATGGCGGCCGGTTCAGCCTATTTCCTGGGTTTGTTGCGTGGCTTAAGTGTGTGCATGTGTGAGCAAGTGACTTCTCAGAACAAGCCGCGGTTAAGCTGTACAGTTAAACGGATACTTCGGGATTTTAGAAATGAGGCCCTCTATCTACTTCCCAGAGTCAGATGAACTCATGAATACCATTTTTATGTCTCTGTGTGCCATTTGAAGGAAGTTGCTAACTAGCGCTAGCAATTGCGCTACCGCTAGTTAGCAGCTTCCTTCCAACTGCATGCTGACTTCCTTCAAACTGCAAGATATCCACGAGTTCATCTGACTCTGATAAAGGGCCTCATTCCAAAAATCCCAAAGTATCTCCCCTCTGTCTGTGCATATCTACAGCAGTAGTATGTTGTCATTGGACACTCACTGTGAACTGTTGGTAGTGAGGGTGGGTGGCAGGTAGCCTAGTGGTTAAAACGTTGGGCCAGTAACTGAAAGGTCGCTGGTTCAAATATCCGAGCTGACAAGGTGAAAAATCTGTCTGGTGTATGTGACAATAAAACACTTTACCTGTACGTCAGTACTGTGGGGCAGGTGTAGTTGCCTGTACGTCAGTGCTGTGGGGCAGGTGTAGTTGCCTGTACGTGTGGCGGTCATTACATTTTGTCAGCCGGTAACTGTCATGCAAATAACTGCCGGTCTCACAGTAATTTAACGTTAATTAACAAACACATTTAGCATCCCCTGGCTTCCACGCATAGCCTACGAGCCACTGATGTAGACCTCTGGAACATCCACATTTTTAAAAAGTATTTTACATTTGTTTAATATAGCTTACACCATAACAATTAATCCATTATTTATTTTAGTCAGGTATGAAGAAAATGTAGCCTATTTCAGAAGAACAGAATAGCATATTTTATGCCATCCTTATGTTAGGCCCTGATCTGGCTATGCCATATGTCTGTGGGTTACACTAGTCCATTTAGCAGACAAGATTTGCCTGTAATTCCCGTGGCGTTATTTGATATTAATATAGTTGAAGTCGGAAGTTTACATACACTTAGGTTGGAGTCGTTAAAACTCATTTTTCAACCACTCCACAATTTTCTTGTTAACAAACTATAGTTTTGGCAAGTCGGTTAGGACATTGTGCATGACACAAGTAATTTTTCCAACAATTGTTTACAGACAGATTCTTTCACTTATAATTCACTGTATCACAATTCCAGTGGGTCAGAAGTTTGCATACACTAAGTTGGCTGTGCCTTTTAAACAGCTTGGAAAATTCCAGAAAATGATGTCATGGCTTTAGAAGCTTCTGATAGGCTAATTGACATAATTTGAGTCAATTGGAGGTGTACCTGTGGATGTATTTCAAGTCCTACCTTCAAACTCAGTGCCTCTTTGCTTGACATCATGGGGAAATCAAAAGAAATCAGAAAAACAATTTGGTTCATCCTTGGGAGCAATTTCCAAATGCCTGAAGGTACCACGTTCATCAGTACAAACAATAGTATGCAATGGGACCACGCAGCCATCATACCGCTCAGGAAGGAGACTGGTTCTGTCTCCTAGAGATGAACGTACTTTGGTACGAAAAGTGCTAATCAATTCCAGAACAACAGCAAAGGACTTTGTGAAGATGCTGGAGGAAACAGCTACAGAAGTATCTATATCCACAGTAAAACGAGTCCTATATCGACATAACCTGAAAGGCCGCTCAGCAAGGAAGAAGCCACTGCTCCAAAACCGCCATAAAAAGCCAGACTACGGTTTGCAACTGCACATGGGGACAAAGATTGTAGTTTTTGGAGAAATGTCCTCTCGTCTGATGAAACAAAAATAGAAATGTTTGGCCATAATGACCATCGTTATGTTTGGAGGAAAAAGGGGGAGGCTTGCAAGCCGAAGAACACCATCCCAACCGTGAAGCACGGGGGTAGCAGCATCATGTTGTGGGGGTGCTTTGCTGCAGGAGGGACCGGTGCACTTCACAAAATAGATGGCATCATGAGGGAGGAAAGTTATGTGGATATATTGAATCAACATCTCAGTCAGGAAGTTAAAGCTTGGTCGCAATGGGTCTTCCTAATGGACAATGACCCCAAGCGTACTTCCAAAGTTGTGGCAAAATGGCTTAAGGACAACAAAGTCAAGGTATTGGAGTGGCCATCACAAAGCCCTGACCTCAATCCCATAGAAAATGTGTGGGCAGAACTGAAAGAGCGTGTGCGAGCAAAGAGGCCTACAAACCTGAATCAGTTACACCAGTTCTGTCCAGGAGGAATGGGCCAAAATTCACCCAACTTATTGTGGGATGCTTGTGGAAGGCTACCTAAAACATTTGACCCAATTTAAACAATTTAAAGGCAATGCTACTAAATACTAATTGAGTATGTAAACTTCTGACCCACTTGGAATGTGATGAAAGAAATAAAAGCTGAAATGAATAATTCTCTCTACTATTATTCTGACATTTCACATTTTTAAAATAGTGGTGATCCTAACTGACCTAAAACAGGGAATTTTTACTTGGATAAAATGTCAGGAATTGTGAAAAACTGAGTTTAAATGTATTTGGCTAAGGTGTATGTAAACTTCCGACTTCAACTGTATATAGTAAAAATAATACAATTGAAGATAACTGAATAAAATGGAAAGGATATTTTTCCCTAACAATTTCTGAGGGTGTGGCTTTTCTGTGTTGAGTGGTTAAGTGATCATTTGAACAGGCTCTCCTTTAATTTAGTTATTTTTCAACTTTAGTTGTGATACAAATCTTCAAATGTATTAGCAAAATACAAAAATAGCCTGCATGATGTGACTGATGATGATTTGAAAAAAAGTTGCATATGAAAGGCATGCGCGCTGCTCTTTCTTGCGCAGGCTGCGCACACCACCAGTCTCTCATTCACAATTTTAAAAAGCACTTGATAATATTCTCACCCATCAGAATATTCTCAATTTAATCTGGTCTTTACATGTTGCCTACTAATATACAGTACCAATCAGAAGTTTGGATACACCTACTCATTCCATGGCTATTTTTTCTCTTTTCTACATTGTAGAATACTAGTGACTGTGAAAACTATGAAATAACACATATGGAATCATGTAGTAACCAAAAAAGTGTTAAACAAATTGAAATATATTTTATATTTGAGATTCATCCGTAGGGCTGACAGATGGTGACGCGGGATTCATCACTCCAGAGAATGCCTTTCCACTGCTCCAGAGTCCAATGGCAGTGAGCTTTACACCACTCCAGCCGACACTTGGCATTGCGCATGGTGATCTTAGGCTTGTTTGCGGCTGCTTGGCCATTGAAAACCATTTCATGAAGCTCCTGACGAACAGTTCTTGTGCTGACGTTGCTTCCAGAGGCAGTTTGGAACAACGTAGTGAGTATTGCAACCGAGGACAGGCGATTTAAAAAAAATTGTATTTTATTTAAAAAAAATTAAATGCATAAAAAAATACAAATAATGCGCTTCAGCACTCGGCGGTCACGTTCTGTGAGCTTGTGTGGCCTACCACTTCACGGCTGAGCCATTGTTCATCCTAGATGTTTCCACTTCACAATAACAGCACTTACAGTTGACCGGTGCAGCTCTAGCAGGGCAGAAATGTGACAAACTGACTTGTTGGAAAGGTGGCATCCTATGACTGTGCCATGTTGAAAGTCAGAGGTCTTCGGTAAGGCCATTCTACTGCCAATGTTCGTAAATGGAGATTGTGTGTGTTAGGCCTATATGTTTTGTATAGTATATGGGCTAGGCTACTTAATGCATGTGACTATGATTAGGAAAAGTTGCACACAAAAAAATGCATATGCTGTTTCTTGCCTTAGACTGCACACGCTGGGCATCAAGTGATGATATTCTCACCCATCAGACTATTCTCAATATAATCTTGTCTTTACATATACTAAATAAGGTGTGAAATTAGTTGTGATTTATCATGCACCTGTCGGAACAGGGACAGTGGGGGGAAAAAAGACATCTGTATGCACTTGAATAGCGAATGGAGGACCCTTTTCTCCCGGTTCGTTTAATGCCAGCCCGGTAGAGCGCCGTTTTGGAGAAGCCTAGTTACCGTGACTCAACAGTCACATGGAATTTGACTGTGGTCATGACTCGTGACTGCCGGTGTGGTTGTAGTAGGGTCACCGTAACAGCCCTGCCTGTACGTCAGTGCTGTCCTCTGGCAAGTGTAGTTGTCGGTGCTGTCACCGGGCGTCTCACCCAGGCTGTCAGATTGTCGTCACGCCCATGCCGAGCTGATAATCAGGTATTAGAGAGCCAGCATTAACTGCAGCCTGTAGTTGGTATCACCTTCACTCAAGCCTTGCACTGGGTTATCTCTATGCCTCCGCATCTTTCACTGTGTTTTTCTGGGTTCGCCCACTACACAGATGAAACACAAATGATGTCATTGTAATTCCTCCCTGCCTCCCTCCTTGGGGCTGAACATTGGCCTCACCATGCTGTAGTACTGACCCCCGCAGATGCAGGGAGCGGATAACTGCTTACCACACGTGTAGTCTAGAGCCAGTTTGTGCTGTCATGCCAACTACCTGTCACTCATTGCCATGCCAAACTTGACAATAACAATTATGGAGTAGATGAGCACAAATGTATGTGGGACCAGGCTACCTAACACACGTGGTCTCTAGGTAGGACTCTGTCTACTGCTGTAAGCAGCGTGCCCTTATTAAGAGGAAGTGGGCGATTGTTCGGTTTACACAGGAAGCTGGTTGTGGAGTGCTCATTCTTTCGTACCAGTGTTATGTGCATGTAAATGCCACCACAACCTGTTTGTGGGAGTAACACACAATCTGAGGCAACGGATAAGTCAACAAAGTACAGCTACAATAATTGATAGGTGTTTGTCCCAAATTGCACCCTATTCCCTATATAGTGCGCTAATTTTGACCAATTCTGGGAATCGGGTGCTATTTGGGACTCATTCAATGTTTTTTTTTGTTTTTTATATATATATATAGGCGCGATAACCATGCAGAGTGTTGGTGTGTTGACGACAATGTAACTCCAGAAAATCATGTCCAAGGTTTTATTTAACCCGAGTCATCCTGCACCACTGGCCAAAGGAAGGAGTCCATCACATTTCTTTTATTTCCTTTTTGTAAATTATATTTTCTGTTGCTGAAGAAGCAATCCCTCTCTGGATGCCACAGTATTTTCTTTCTCCTCTTCAAAGCAGATCATATTAATGAAAAATATACTATTTTTCTTGAAGTTACGACTTCTAAGCATTTCTTCCAATTATTTTCTCCAATTTGAATCATTGAACTGTGGCCTGTTGTGGAATCCTGTCTGTGTACAAACTGAGTTGGGACGTGTCCCAAATGGCACCCTGTATAGTGCACAAATTTTGTGTACTATACAAGTGTACTATGTAAGGAATGGGGTGCTATTTGAGACGCAGAAATGCGTCTCAAATAGTTCTTTGCATTAATATTAACTCTCCTGTCGTTTTTTTTTTCCCCCCTCAGGGGCTGCTGAGCAAATATTTGATTGAAAATGCTCCTAATGCGGAGAGCAAAGTGTTCTATTTGAAGATGAAGGGAGACTACTACAGATACCTGGCTGAGGTGGCCTCCGGAGACGACAAGAAGGGTAAGTACTGGTCCTCTGGACTGATCAGTCGCCGTCTACGTACCAAATGGCACCCTATTCCCCATATAGTGCACTGCTTTTGAACATGGACCACGTCCTAAATGGTCAAAAGTGGTGCATTATATAGGGAATAGGCTGTCATTTGGGACTCAGATTCATTCTCTCAGGACAGGGGGGGTTGATAGTTACATATCGCAACATTAGATTGGTCGGAACTAGAAGCACAAGCATTTTGCTACACTCGCATTAACATCTGCTAACCATGTGTATGTGACCAATAAAATTTGATTTGATATTATTTCTGGATGATATTATATCGATATATGACTCCAAGTTTCAATTTGTGAACATTTTCTGTTCCTGCACCAAAACTCCGGTATTTTTTTATTTAACTAGGCAAGCCAGTTAAGAACAAATTCTTATCTGACGGCGTAACCCGTCCCTATGGGACTCCCAATCATGGCCAGTTGTGATACAGCCTGGAATCGAACCAGGGTCTGACGCCTCTAGCACTGAGATGCAGTGCTTTAGACCGCTGCGCCACTTGGGAGCCCAACAGCCTATAGCTTGTTCTCCATCTTCTTTTTAAATAGTGAGCCACATGTTTTCAGCACTTATTTCCCTGACTGATCAAAACTAGTTCTCTCTTCTCCCTCTGCAGCAGACATGTAGTGAGCAATATGTTTGGAACATCAAATCGTAGTATCAATTCGCAATACATATAGAAACGTGAGAATCGCAATGCATATCTTATCAACACCTAAGTATCGTGATAATATCGTATCGTGAGGTCCGTGTCAATTCCCAGCCCTAGCTCCCACTGGTCTCCCTGTCCCTCCCTTTAACTGGAGCCAAGAGTTTACAGTGGATAAAAGACTCAATCATAAACTGCATTGTGGTAGAAAGGATTACATTGGCTTATGAGGTTGTAGTCTGACCATGAAATGATGGTTATGTTGTAGAGCAGACAGTATACCAGGGAGGACAGCAGCGCTTGCGTCCCAAATGGAACCCTATTCTCTTTAGTGCACTAATTTTGACCAAAGCCCTGGACCCTGGTCAACCATAGTGTACTAGATGGGAAATGAACCGGGTGCCATTTGGGATGCTCATCAGTTATCTTTTGTTGATATTGTTTTGTTGTCAGACAGTATGTGTTCATAAGACATTTGGTTTTGTTTTCCTGTTTCCCCTCAAATCATTATAGAGCTTGAAGGTATTTAACAAGCGTTTACTCAAGCATGCATCACCCTCTGGGGGAAAAAAATATAAATACATTCTGTGTGTTTGAGCGCCATCCAGACTTCTAGCTTCAGGGGATTCAAGTTTGTTTGTTTGTTTATTTATTGCAGGCTGAGTTAGTTTGGGCTCTGAACGTGGAGATGGGTATATGAATGTTCCCTCCCCGGGGGTCTCTTCCCTCCCTCCTGCCCCAATTGAAGATGGAGGGGGTTGAAACGGGGAAGGGAGGATGTGTCTCTGTCTGGCACCAGCTACAAATGAACTGTTGAAATGTAGGCCTAGGTCTAGTCAGTTAGTAGCATACCGCTTGCTGGCTTATTTTGGCAGCCACTTCAGGCACTCTGCAATTAGGTCCACATGGATCATATCAGGGGATTATTTGGTACTTTGTTGTTCTTTTTATATAGATCTTTTTTTCTATTTTACCCCCCAATTTTTTGCGATCTTGTCTCATCGCTGCAACTCCCCGACGGGCTCCGGAGAGGCGAAGGTTGAATCATGCGTCCTCCGAAACATGACCTGGCTAACCGCTCTTAACACCCGCCAGCTTAACCTGGAAGCCAGCTGCACCAATGTGTCGGCGGAAACACCTTTCAACTGGCATCCGGGGTCAGCCCGCAGGCACCCGGCTTGCCACAAGGAGTTGCTAGAGCGTGACGAGCCAAGTAAAGCCCCACTGGCCAAACCCTCCCCGAACCCGGACGGTGCTGGGCCAATTGTGCGCCGTCTTATGGGACCCCCGACCACGGCTGGTTGTGGAACAGCCCGGGATATGAACCCGGGACTGTAGTAACGCCTCTAGCACTACTGCATGCAGTGCAGTGGCTTAGACCCCCCCCCCCCCCCCCCCGGTACTTTGTTATTCTTAATGCCACGGCACTATTTGTAGCTTCGGTGCTCAACAAAGGATATTTATAAGCCCATTATCTCATATAAGGCATAGCTCTCAGAAACACTTTCAGATAGGCTGACAATTGTCAGAACAGTGGCCAGGCCAGAGCAGGGAAAGGAAAGTGACTCCATCTGGAGCAGTGATGGATGCCTGGAGACACATGACCTCCTGACCAAAGTCACATTTTACAAAGGTTGTGAAATGAAACCGAGACAATTGGTTTGTCCCAAATAGCGCCTTTATCCCTATGAAGTGTACTACTTTTGAGCCTATGGGCCCTGGTGAAATGTAGTGCGCTATATAAGGAATAGGGTGCCATTTGGGACATAGAGCTCCGACTCTAGAGACGGAGTCTCTATCTTAATTATTCCTTCTTACCCCCCTCCCACAGAGACGATATCCAACTCTCAAGACTCCTACCAGGAGGCGTTTGACATCAGCAAGAAGGAGATGCAGCCCACTCACCCCATCCGCCTGGGCCTGGCCCTCAACTTCTCTGTCTTCTTCTACGAGATCCTCAACTCCCCAGAGAAGGCCTGCTCACTGGCCAAACAGGTCGGGATGATGACACAACACAGAAGCCCACACTGGCGGCGTCCCACTCTGCACCCTGTTCCCTATATAGTGCTTTCTTTTGACCGGGACCCATATGGCTCTGGTCAAAAGAAGTGCACTATATAGGGAATAGGGTGCCATTATGTGGTGCGCACTATACAGGGACAGAGCTGTATTATATGCCTCCTCTCTCTCCACCTTTCATCTCCTTGTTCATATGCATATATCAACCATTTTATTATTTGTGTGTGTGCTCGTAGGCCTTTGATGACGCCATCGCTGAGCTCGACACGCTGAGCGAAGACTCGTACAAAGACAGCACCCTCATCATGCAGCTGCTTAGAGACAACCTCACAGTAAGTACCCTCCTGCCTCTCTCCACGGAGCCACGAGATTGGACACTCCTGCAGCACATCTGCCCCCCCTCCACCTAGCGACATGATTGGACACATCCAATCACCCACACAGGCACTGACTGCAACCCCCTCTAGTGTATGCACATCTTAGTTGAGTGTTTTAATCTCAAGCAGGAGGCAGTGCCATTTGTGAATGGTTAGCTATGATATAGGGGTTTGAAATGATTTGACCTAAGTGGAGCACATGTATAAATACCATTTAGCTTTACTTTTATCCAAAGTGACTTACAATACAGTGAGTGGATACATTTTTAGACTGTGACTTCTGAAATGCTTGTGGTCAGTGCATTGTTAATGGTTTTTTGTCTTGTGTGTTTCAGCTATGGACGTCTGACAATGCAGCAGATGAGCCAGAGACCGGAGAGGAAGGAGAGAACTGAGATGCTCCCCCGTCCTTCCTCGCCAACGAAAAAAAAGAAACACCCCAAAAAATATTTTACACTTCATTCCTTATTGTTCCACTTGAAATTATTCTAGTAATGAACGCCTGTCGTTACCAAGGAGCTGTCAGTGTGTGGGAAATTTTCAATAATTTGTCTTCACCACGACTCATCTTTTTGGTATGAATAAAAGCTAAATTAATTTAAAGTAAATAATATCGCCATTCCTGAGTTTGTGTTTGTCCCGACCTTCCTGATGTGCAGTTTCTGCTGTAGAAAAGTATTTGCTTCACTTTAACATCGTTAACTGTCTGTTCAACATGACAATATAGGGTGTATGTACACTCCCGTACATATTTATTTGGACAGTGATGCTAAAACTTTTAATTTGGCTCTATACTCTAGCATTTTGGATCAAATGTTTTATGAGGCAACAGTACAGACTTTCCTTTTTGGGGGGGGGGGGGGGGTTCATATGTATCCATTTTTCTGTAGAATAAGAATAGAATATGTTTCTGAACACTTCTACATTAAGGTGGACGCTACTACCATGATTACGGATAATCATGAATGAATTGTTAATAATGATGAGTGAGAAAGTTAGAGGGTCAAAGATCATACCCCCAAAAACATTCTAACCTTTCACCATTACCAATAACAGTGGAGGTTAGGATTTTCTTTTGGGTATGATATTTAGGCATCTAACTTTCTCACTCATTATTCATGATTATCTGTAATCATGGTATCATCCACGTTAATGTAGACGTGTTCAGAGACATTCTATTCTTACTTCCAATAAAAGTGACTACAAAATTACGCAATACATTATTTACCATTTCTATTGGGCACAACATAATCTGAAACAACCAAAACAAACTGCAATTGCATCCAACCAATTTGTAGTCCCAAGCTTGGTGGGAATATGGGCCCAAATACTAAACTTGACTACATTTAATACACTATAAGTGAATTTGTCTAAATACTTATGACACCTTAAAGTGGGGGGACTAGATACATAATGTGCTTTCATTTCTAAACAGTGAAAATACCCTCAAATAGACTGCCCAAGTGGCGCAGCATCTCAGTGCTAGAGGCCTCACTACAGACACTGGTTCGATTCCCAGCTGTATCACAACCGGCCGATTGGGAGTCCCATAGGGCGGCGCATAATTGGCCCAGCATCATTAGGGTTTGGCCGGGGTAGGCCGTCTTTGTAAATAAGAATTTGTTCTTAACTGACTTGCCTGGTTGAATAGAAAATGCAATAAAAGGTGACATTCTGTACTGTAGCCTAGTATGAAACATTTGATTTCCAATCCAAAATATTTTATTTCAAATCCAAATTGCTGGAGTGAAGAGACATTAAATGTTTTGCTTCACTGTCTAAATAAATATGTGTGTGTCCAGAAAGATCTGTTTAGTACATTACGAAAGACCATTTGCAAGCGAGCATGGAGCAGCCTGGGCATATGGTGGGGAGGGAAAGACATGTCAAGCTGACCCAAATTTTACAGCTATTCTGGCATGCCTCCACGGTTTGGTCTTCCAAAAAGGTTGCAAGGTAGTTGCATCTGCCAGCACCTGCTGGACCATGTAAACCAACCTGTCATGTTGGGTTTGTCCCAAATGGCACCCTATTCCCTTTATTATGCACTACTTTTGACCAGAGTCCTCGTCAAAAGTAGTGCACTATGAAGGGAATAGGGTGCTATTTGGGATGCAGATTGTATGGTAACTTGAACACTCCTGCCACCTGTATTGTATGAAGCTGCTGAGGTTGTCCAGCCAGTGGTTGCATCCCTATTACCTATATTAGTGCACTACTTTTGGACAAACGTAGTGCACTATATACGTGCTATTTGGGATGCAGACTGTCAGCAGAGCATGTGCTATACATGGGCTCTTGTTACAAGGTCTCTCCCTTTCGAAGGTCACAACACTCCTTC